>NW_010248607.1:3956-4420 GCF_000690775.1 Eurypyga helias
GCCGCCCTCCCCTCCCTCAAGCCCAGCCAGTTTGTACCTTCCCCCTTAAAATACGGCACAAAGCCCCGGGAGCCGGGAGGATTCTGCAGCTCGAGAGCACACATGAGTTAAAACTGAATTATTTAGCATATTTTTTAGTGCAAGCAGGTGTGGGGTTTGAAGCGGTTTGAGTTGGGAATTCTCTGCAGAGGAGTTAGGGTCTGGTGGGATTTGAAAGAGCTGGACAAGTTTTCCATTCCTGTCCTCCGCTTGCTGCCTCTTGACAGCCTTTCCTTTTTTTTTTTTTTTTTTAAAAGGTCTGAATTCTCTTTCTTGTGTTTTCCACCCCTCTGTGACTTCCCCCTCTCCCTTTATTTCGCCGCTTCACCTGCTGCAGCGCCGGCGGATGCCGCTGTAAGGATCTGCCGAGCGCTGACAGCGGGCTTGACGCCGCGTGCGGGCGAGCGGGGCGGCGTGGCCCCTGG
>NW_010248607.1:4473-12590 GCF_000690775.1 Eurypyga helias
CCTGGCGAGCGGGGCCATTTCAGCTGGAAACGCCCGCCGAGGCTCGCCGGAAGGCTTGGCAGGAGGCGAGGGCTGGCCTTGGAGGTGGTTTTGTTAGGGGCTGGAGGGAGGGGGTTGCTTTGTGCCTCCGTGGGGTGTTTTTCAGGGGGTTTTATTTTGTTTTATTTCATTTAGAGGGCAGGGGGTGGTTTGCAAAGCTGCCTGAGTGCCGAAGCAACATGCCCTTTGCCCTGAAGGGAGAGGACAGGGATGGACTCACGGAGGCGGCTTGGGCAGCTCCACTGTGACCTGCATCAGGGTGGGTTTGGACCACTCTTCCCCCAAAATCTCTTCCTTCCCCCATCCGTTTTGTTCAGACCTTTGGGACTGTCTGTGAGCATCAGACACTGTTCTCCTCCACAACCTGCTTAACTCCATCTCACACAGATTTTTCCTACAGCCTTTGGTGCCGGTTAATCCCCGATTTGGCTCACAGCGGGGGCTCAGGGCTGTGACAGCAACTGGCCCAGCTCTGCTGGTGCCCGGGGGCACGGGTGTCGTGGTTTAACTCCGGCTAGCAAAATACCACGAAGCCGCTCTCACAAATCCCCCTCCCCTCCTCCAGTGGAGGGGACGAATCGGAGGAAAAAGAAATAAGGAAGCTCGTAAAATTGAGATAAGAACTATTTACTAATTAAATCTAAATTAATTAGAACGGGGAAGGGTTCTTTGGGCAACAGATGCTAATCCAGCCCTGTACCTGTGCACGCACGGAGCAGAGAGCTGCGATTGCAGCTACCCTTGCGCCCCAGCGCTCGTGGGTGATGTGGTGCAACCCAAGTCTGAATTATCCCTACAGCACTCAAATGGGAATATTTCTATTTAAAAAAAAAAAAATCACTGTTCTTGTACTCGGCTCTTCTTGTCTCCTCGTTTGCAATCTAAACAGACGTGAGAGGAAACCCTCACCGCGGTCTGGCTGGTAACGGATACGCTCCAGCCTGGCAAACGGCAAACGGTGCCGCGAGCGGTGACCTTAGGGGACTGGAGGAGAAGGGGTTACTGCATCGCATCTCCCTCCCACTCGTTGGGCACAAGCCTTTAGGAAACAAGACATTTGGGTAACAGATGGGTGCTCTGGTAGGTCTGGAAACCTCTCAGGCAAAAGTAAATCCTTCCTTCCCACCAGGAGGTTCAGGCCTTACTCTGCAGAACAGCCTGTTCGGGCTGAGCTCCCCGAAGGGAGCAGATTGCCCTATTCCTCCGGCGCTTGGCTGGATGCCCTCCTGCCCCCCGCGCACTCAACAGCAGAGGTGCACTCAACAGCAGAGGGTTGCTTAACCCTCCAGCCTCGTCCCGCCAGCCGAATGATGCTCTCAGGTAGGTGAGGGTTTGGGGGGGAGGGGGGGGTGCCAAGGGGTGCTTTTCTCACCCGCCCGCTCGGCACAGCTCTCGGGCAGGAAGAAGCAGGTGACGGGCGAGCGGTTGTCGTGATGTGACATTACACGTTGCAGCTTCCTTCTGGGGGAGCGGTGCACTCTGCCATTAATTGGAGGGAAAACAATCGGAGACCTGCTGCTTTTGGAGTTTGTTGAAAGCGCAGGAAGATGGGGAAATGTTGGTGTTTATGAAGCGGCAGCTGGTGCTAAGCTCTGGCAGGGGAGCGGGAGGAGGAGGAGGGAAGCGGTTGTATTTGGGTTCTGGGTCTAGTTGGCAAAACTGTAATAATTCTTAGATCAAATACATGATGCATTCAGCCCACTTGCATTTTTAGTCTACTGCGTGTAATAACAAGTCATAACACTGGGGATTTCATGAATAATCATTTCTGCTTGCCTCTCCTTTCAGTGGAGGATTTCCAGAGTGCTTGATGATCATGCAATCTCACTCCGTCCCCAGAAGGCAAATGAATATTGTCTTTATAAAGAGAGATAAGGCAAACCAGACAAAGGCCTGGAATAACTTGGTTAAGTTTATCAGAAAAGCCAACAGCACGCTCAGGATTTATGCCCAGGAATTAAGGTTCTCTGACTGGAGAACGAGACGTCTGTCCTTAGCACAGCTTGCGTTGGCGCCGGGAAACGCGGTCTGCGACGAGGAGGAACTCTTCCCCTAGCAAAGGAAAGATGACACGGAGCGGTGGTGAAGAGACGAGGACTTGGAGGGGGGACAAGACTGGGGGCCATGGGTTGGAGCGGGACGCCGGGCACCCGCGCTGCCCCCGCTCTGCTGCTTGACCCACCCTGAGGTCTCGGGCAAGCGCTGTCGCGCTGTGTTCAGCGGGACGCTGGCCTGGCTCTAGCCACAATGACGAGATCCGATCCAAAGATGCTTTTATGCGCCCAGAAGAGCAGGAGAACCAGGAACGTTAATGCATCCAGGAGCTATTGAGATGGAGGATTACAAGCAGGAAGGCTTGGCTGACTCACTAGACCTCGTTAAAGTCTGACAATCTCCGGGAAGATGCGGGATGGCGCACACGCCGCCGTAGCCCCCCCTGAGCTACAGCTCCATTAGCCATTCGACAGTTTGGGCATGAAAAATACGCTTGGTTGTGTTGTGAAAGCGCTTGGGTCACGCTTCCCTCTGCGAGGCTGAACCCCGGCCCTTTGGTTTAGGGAAAAAGGGCCTGGCTCGTCCCGGCAAGCGATGTTACGGGAGCTGCGGTGTCGCCGGGGAGCTGTGCTGGAGACCTGGGGGCAGGGTGGGGGGTGCAAAAAACGGGAGCGACAGAAATATAAAGCTTTGAGCTTCTAGTGCTCGCCAGGCAGAATGTTACGCGCTCACCCAGCTGTGGGAATTTTGGTATCGCCACCCTAAAAATTTGGTTAAAGAAAACCTGAGACAGACTGTAAAGCCGTCTTGATGTAGAAATCATGAAGTCTGACACAAATTGAGGTTTATGTTAATGTTGTGGCACCTAAGTCTCTAGAAATCTCATTTTCTTGGGCTTTATTTTTGGTGATTGAGCCGGTTGTTTTGCTGGAAGCTGAAGTTCTCGAGTAACAAAGCAGCTCCGCTCTGGCAACTGCTCCAAAGATTGCCAGATTCTGGTGAAAAACCTCAAAGGTTGGCACCTCCGCGCTGTTGATGCCCTTGGGGAAGTTCTCACGTCAAGCAGGGCTCCTGTGGCAATAACCTTTTGTTGCTCACTAGTTTGTCCGGAGGCTTTCCGTGAACAAACTTCCTTCTTGTTCGAGGTTTTGGCGTCTGGCTGGAACCTGCTAAAAATGTTGGGGGGGGGGGGCAAAAAAAAAAACCCAACTGACCCCGAGTTGAGGGAAATTGATGCCTTAAAGGTGAGAAGGATCCGGTTGTTCCATCCTTGCGTTAAGCCCTACCTTCCTGCGAGAGCTGTCCTTTCCGGAATCCTGGCGTAATGCATTAGCACATTTTGGAGGTGAAAGCTGGCCACGAGAGTCTCATTTGAATCTGAGGCCACCGCTGGGGTTTTCGGATATGGGAAATAGGGAATGACAGAAAGACAAAGTCTGATTGACTGGAAGATCTCAAAGGGAGAAGAAGAGGTCCCAGTAACCTACGGAGAGATGGATTTAGGTTTATTTGAGGTTGATTACACCCAATTAATTATTACTTGGTAGGGCAAAATTAACAAAGGAGCACTTGGACTGCACAGGGTTGGGAAAATGATCTGACTGGGAGAACTGCTCCAATGTTAAACAGCATTTTAAGGAAGACAGCGGAAGTCTCATCACTTCAGTCCTTGAAGCCGGAGGAGGCGGAAGCAGTGGGACCCACCACCCCGGGATGGAGAACTGTGTCAGGATCGGGAAGGTGCGTCAGGGCGGTCGTACCCCTGCGGCAAACCCGGCAGCTCCTGATGGTTTTGGAGTCGTCGAATCCCAGTGCTGGAGAGCCTGGATGGACTGGTCCTCACCGAGCCTGGATGGACTGGTCCCCACCGGCTGGGGTGAGTGGCTTTGGATGGCTTTGGTGGGAGGCTGGAGCAGGCTGTGCTGGGAAGCAGCACAGGTTAGCTCGGCTGGGAGACTCATGAAATTTAAATTAGAAGGATTTTGTGGGGAAGAGGAAAAAGTATTAACAAACTAAAGAGAGCTAATTACTGGAGATGGAGAACATTCACTGTGTAGTTGTAGATGACAGCGGTGGTAAGTAGCTCCCATCAGGGCTTATCCTGCTTCGGAGACAAAGAGATGGCTGTCCACTGAGTTATCAGAGATAAGGGGCTGCATTTCATAAATGGAGATGGGCTCTAATTGCAGAAATGCCTGCGAATACTTCTGTGGCACTTGGCTGAACCCTGGTGTCACGGAGGGTTTTTGAAGTCCTCTTCCCACAGTCATTACACGCTGCTTCCTTTGTAATGAAGTTTGCGACTCGTGGAACTTCATTTGGATAAATTTTAGCTCTTCCCCCTCCCTGCCTCAATCCCCAAATCTATGTTATGTCCATGGACTAATAGGGAAAGGAATTAAACCTTGGTTCCTTGGAATGTCGCAGCAGAGGCAGTCGCAGGGGTTTAACTCCTGCGCTGGGGAAGGAGGAACAACCCCTTAGCGACACCCGACGAAGCAACTAATCGCGAGCGATAAGCGGACACATTCAAGCACACCTTGACTTTGCCTCTAACGAGGGATAGTTCACCAAAGGAGTTGGTGTAAAGGCTCTCCCTTCCATCTCCTTGTAGCAGCGGGCTAAGGGCAGGCGGATTTAGGGTGTGGGGATATTTTTTTTTTTTTTGCTCTTGTATTGTTTGCCCTCCAGCTCAACAAAATCCTTCTTTTCTGATCATGGGTTGTGACTCGGCTAGCAGGAATCCTCTTCTCCCAAGCCCGAATAATGGCCCGTCCTGGTCTCCTAGTAACTGCAGCTGCCACATCACTTTTGACAATGGTGCATCCTTTGTAGCCTGGTTCTCTGCTCCTGCTGTCTGCTCTGTTTCCTCAAATGGCAATTGTCTGAAATCTCTCCAAATGAGCAACTTTTGCGTGTGGTGGTTTTGTTTGTTTTGTCTGTGCTGACAGAAAGGGGTTTAAGGTGTCTTTTTGTGTTCCTTCCTTAAAGCAAGCCTGAACCCTTGGGTAACTTTTGTCAGAGGGCTGGTGGTAGGACTTTTTCCTCCCCCCCCCAATACCAAATATTGTTCCTGTTATTTTCTGAAACCGTGCTCTCAAAGCATTTTAAACTTTCCGTTCTCAGAGTAAAAGTCTCCTCATTGATTATTGCACTAAAAGGCTTTCTTTGCTCAATATATTTTGGAACTGGCTTCTGTCTAGAGGTAAAAGTGTATATAATGAAGCTTCGCCAGCAGCCAGCAAACCTCTCTCCGAGCTGCAGGGAAGGAATTTGACGCGTAAAACCTGCTTTTGTGGCAGCACCAGCTTCGTAGCTCTTGTTGGGGTTTTGTTGGCATAAGGGGCTTTTTGGGCCTGCCCTGGTGCTCTGCGTATGGGGAGTTCTGGGGCAAAATGAAGGGTGGGGGGGAAGCTGCTTTTTTTTTTTGGTCTTCTCTGTAGGAGGGAATGTGTTCACATTAGTGGGCACCTGAAGTTTGGATATATAAGGGGAGGAGGTTGGGAATACCCATCAGTGGTGCGGAGTGAGCCTATGCACCAGCAATAACAACCAAGCAATGAGTCCCAGCAGACCCCAAAGCCAGACCCAACGCCCCCTTACTAGAATGGGCGAGTTCAGATGCGTCTGAAGAGAGCGGAATTTGGGCACGGGTCATGGAGATGGCCTGTGCCTGGTTCACAACCCCCCCAGGTTTATTTTCCTTCTCCCTCAAGGAGACTGAGATTGCTCTCAGTAAAAACACTTGACCTGCCTTGGTGCCACCATGAAAACTTTATTCTCTCTCTCAAGGACAATGTTTTTGGGGTTGGGTTGGTAGTTTGGTTTTTTTTCCTCTAAAGTGAATTAAATGCTACAATCGGAGCTCCCCTTCTCACGTACGTACTCACGCGGGCGCGCACCTTTCCACCCAGGAATGGCAGCACTCGGAGCTGAGTGTGGCTGGGCGAGGGTGGGAGCGGGCGCTGGGGAGCCGGCGGTGATCCGAAGCACGGATGAGATGAAGGAGAAACGCATGAATCACAGCGTGTCAGGGGAAACACATGAATCATACATTGTGTCAGCAGATTTGACAGATCCACCAGGACTTCTCTACCTTCAGAGCCAGTTTCGAGTCCCCGAACCTCCCTGATGCCGTGGTGCCGGCCATGAGCCACGGTGGGGTGGGACCTCGGGAAGGTCCCTCCCTGCCCTCCCGCCTGTCCCGGCTTGCCCTTTCCATCCCAGCAGCCCTTTGCATCCCGCTGTAGGAAAACTCAGCTCCAGCTCCCACTGCTGCAGAACTTGGATGTGCGGGAGACGACGTGGCTGCCCATGGATGTCTTACAGCCATGGAGGCATCAGGTGCCTCTCTCCCCCCCTGAGGTCTTCCCCTGGCTCCAGGCTGTGTAAGCTTGCTTCTGGAGCCCTCTTTGCCTGGTCACCAACCTTTTAGGACTACGTGGCCTAAATCCATTATTGCACTGCAAAACGCAAGTCCTGATTGTGACTTTATGTCCTATTTTCTGTATCCTAGATTCAGGCCCTGCCTTCACGTACCAGTCTAACAACCACGGATCCAGGCCAGGTTTAGTGACGCCGGTACCCCATAGCCTAAAATTCCTCCTCTTGACATTGGAGCTTTTGGGGAAAATGGAAAATCCTCCTCTTTGTTCCTTCATTCTGGTTTCTAGGGACTGCCACGCTCCCGCTTACAAAACCATCCCCATCCCTCCCCCCGCCCACGCTTGTCACCGGGGCATCCTGCGACGGGCAGAGCATGTCATCCCGAGGGGTAGTAGGGTACGTCGCTGTGATAGTTGTAGTCGGGACACACTTTCTGCACCAGCCTGTAGTCTATGCTGTAGAAGGTGATGTAGATGCAGATGACTTTGAAGGGCTTCGAGCAGACCCAGGAGACGTGACTCTGGGTGTGCTCGTGGTAGCAGGTCTTGGATGGGTCGTAAGTGCAGAGCGTGGTCTTCTTGGCACGATCCACTTTCTCGTATTCCACGCGGCAGTTGAAGATTTTGGATTCTTTGGCCTCGATGAAGATCTGTTGCTCCAGGTCAAACTCCACTGCCTTGGTGGGGGGGACGAGGCTAACAGAGATGTTCCCTTGCCCGGTGGAGTTGTGTCGGAAGAAGACGTTGACTGTGCCGTTGCCGTGATCAACCACCTTTCCGGTGATCAAGAGGTTCAACTTCACTGTCTTGATATTGGAATAAAAATCTCCCCAGCCAAAAATCTTTTTAAGCTTGCCTGAGGCTGGCCCCAAGTCCCGTTGTCCTCTGGGGTGTGGAGCGTGGTCCCGCTCGGACAGGTTATCCAGGATATCCCATAACTCCCGTGAGCTGCTCACCAGCTCTAGGAGGGTTGTGTTCCGCGGTAAGGCTGGAGTTAACGGGGACTTGGGAGAGAGCAGCCCTCTCGTCTTCTGCACTTGAGCTCTCTCCTGGGTCTTGGGTTCGCTTTGCTCTGCACCTTTCCCCGGTTCTTGGCCACAGATCACCTGAACATAGTGATGGTGGGGAGTGAGAGATGGGTGATGGGTGTCCCCTTTGCCCAGTATTGCTCTGCAGTCATCCCACTTCTCCAGACACGACCCAGCCGCCCTCTTTCCCATCCTTACTTTCCTTATTTCCCTTTTCTCTTGCCTATCCCTCTCTGCTACCAGAAGGGAAATATGGACCGCAGAGAGAAGCAATTTTCCCTGCTCTCGTTCTCTCGTGGTTGCTCAGGGAATGGGTGAAAGGAGCCGGGTCGGGTGCGTTGGGCTCCCTGCGGCACAGCCTCTCCCAGGGCAGAGCGCTGGCACCCGGGGGATCTCTGCAGATGCCGGGGGGAGGGTGCTATGGGGGGGTGCACACCTGCCAGTGCCGGGGGGGGGGGTGCTAGGGGGGGGTGCCCCCCTGCCATGAGGGTGCCGGCCTCGTGGCCTTCGCACCCATCTCGCTGCTGACCATGGACCCCTCTGACCTCCAGGTTGTGCCGTGGTCCAGCGGAGGGACGGAGCTGGGAGCGGTGGGGCAGCGCGAGGGACAGCAAAGCGCAGAGGTGAGTCTCACCCCGGGGAGATGCCCTTCGCCTCGAGCCCCCGTGCA
>NW_010248608.1:0-9251 GCF_000690775.1 Eurypyga helias
AGCCGAGGTTAAACCATGACAGGGTACCCTGGCTTTGTCGCTGGCTTCAAACACCCCAGCAGGGAGGAAAACACCCTATATGTTTTCTTTTTCAAAGGAGAATTGCTGCAAAAACCATGACCTGAGAGACGACGGGGGAGGGCGGGGGGAAGGGGAGTGTGTTGTATCACTCTCCTTTCACCCATGAGATGAAGGAACTGCTGTTTTGCCTTTTTCTCCCTAAAGAACATTTTGCCATTGCCCAGGTGCACTTCAAGGAACGGGGCCGAAGCAGCAGCAAGCCAGGGCATCAGCGCCAGGCAGACTGCAGGGTATGGCAACCCCAATTGAAGTGAAGGGTGGCTTCTTGCCCATATCACTGAGATCCATAATGCCCAGACATTAAGTCGCCCTGGCCTCTCTTAAGAAAAAGCATGTGGTGTTTGAGGAAAGCAGATTGTCTTGGCTGCCGGATCCTGATTTAGCCCCTATTGAGTGTTTTCTATTTGAATTTGGCTATCCTAGCCAAACCCTGCTTGGATGATTGACATTTTTATAAGAGACTAGAAAATAGCAGATGACAAATGATTTACATCTCCTGCAGATTTATGAAGCTGTGGATTTATAAACATTTTCATGGCTATGCCACAGCTATCTAAATGTTTCCAAACAAAGAGAAACAGAAGTTCTTGAAGAGCAAAGACCTCGGTATTGGTTCATTATTCCAGAAACTGGAGTTTTGTTATGGAACCAACTCCAATGCTTGACCTGTCTTTTACCCTTTGCTTCATCCCATCACTCTTTCACTTTCATCGCCTGCTTCTGATTGTTTATCCACTTGCTTGCCCATGTGCTCTCACCCTTATGAGTTCTAATTCAAGTGTGCAGAGACTTTTCATGTTATGTTGACATCTCATTCAGAAAGCTGAAGGATACTGGGGTTTTTAAAGTCTTGAATATGAATGCATCCCATGCATTTACAGGGTGTGACTTTGAATGAAATGCAAGTATTTCACCTTCCATGGGACAGCCTGTGGTACCCATTCTGTCCTCCCAGTGCTTTACTGATAAGCATGTGCTCCTACAGCAAAAAAAGGATATTAATCTATTTGCTCAGACACCAAGCTGCACCAGCGTGACAGTATTCCTCAGTGTCTGCTGCCCAGAAAACACCTTCCCACAACCGCCTCTTGAACACTGTCAGACTTTGCAAAGCCACCACCCCCACCCAACCCTTCCCATCACTCCTGTTCCCCTTGCCAACTCCATTGCATGTCTACTATAACATGCCCTCAGCCGGCCAGTTCCAAGCTTTGGACACACGGGTAGGCTCGGCGTGGTGGCACAAAAGCTGCCAGCTGAGGCTGACTCTCCTCGATGCAAAGCCGCCAGCGTGGTGCTGCAGCAGTAGGCATCACCTGTTTCTGTTTGACCACCAACCTCCCATAACCTTCCCTTTAAGTTCCTTGTTCACTTAATTAACTGTGAGCCTTTCTCTTCATGTTACCTTGTCCCTCTGCTAATCTAATTCCCTGCAACCTCCTCGAAACAAGGTGGTTGGCTTCATCATTGAAATTCATGAGTGAACCTTTAATCTCATTTAATGGTCAAAACGGGAGGGCAGAGGTGCCAGCATCAAAATTCTCAAGTCCTGGTAGAGTGTTACTAGAGCTCATTGCTCAGCTGTAGAAAGTGTCAGGGTATTCTTTGAGGCATACTAGGCTTTTCTGCCCCAGGAGCGTGCCCTCACTAAGCTCCTGATGTTCTAGTCCAGCAGAGACAGTAGAAATGCTGGAGGTGGGTCTTTCCACTGGCTGCGTTGCAGGACCCTATGGTTACAGTCACCAAAACCTGAGAAAGATCTGAGATGAACACCTGGCAGGAACCTCTTGCACCGCGCTGACTTCTTGGGAACATATTTCCACCCAAAGCAAACGTGTCCCCCTCCAGAGAGCTGAAAAGCCCTGTGTGCATGCCCTGCTTGGAAGAAGGCTGTGGGATGAGGAAGGGGTTGAAATCACTGGATATCGTCTTACTCTGGTTGCTCAGTCCTGTAACACCTTCTCTCACGCAGCCCCGGCTGCCGCTGGGACCCACCTGCTCGTCAGGTGTGCGAGCCGAAGCATGAAGAGGGCTGCTGCAAGGAAGGTAAAGCACCCATCCCAGTACAAGTGACAGGAATTGCCAGGGACCTCACTTCTGGAGCCTGACCTGCCCACCACTGTATTTTGGAGTTTCCCCGTTCAGCTGCAGACAAGCAGCCTGCTGCTGAGGAAATCTTGATCCAGGCACATCAGTGAGTGCCACATGAGCAGCAATTTCGGCTCAGAGCTCCCCATCGTCTCCTCAGTTAAAAACTGAGATCAGTACCATCGAAAGTGAGCTTTTCAAAAGGTCTTTTCTGGCAAGAGGAATGCCTATCTTCTGGCACTATTCCATAAATACACACTGGGGCAAGCAGCGAGATACTGAAGTGCATGTGTGTACGTGCGCGTGCGCATACACATACCTATGCATCGTAGAGGGGTTTTGTGTTGAAACGCCGGTATGGCACGTTTGCCAACACGTAAATTGAAGGGAAGGAGCTATGTTAGGCAGGAGAGCCAGGCGAGAGACCTGCAGGGAAACACGGGTCTCTCATTTGAGTGAGAGAGAGAATCTGCTGGTTGCTGAAAGCAGCTTTCTCGCTCTTTCTCTTCCAATACAAAATTTGGTGTCTTTAAAGGCAAGCTGTTCCCCTCAAGGATTTGCTAAAAGGGTAAAAATGCGAGGGAAGCATTCTTCCTGCAGCAATGCTGCTGGAGCCTAATAACCTCAGCCGACCTTAGGTGTCCACGCTCCAGCTCTGTATCTCCTCTTAGCTCATTCTGCAAGAGCTACTTAACCTAATTACAGAGAAGACACCTCAAGACTGTGACAGGAGAGGAAGGGGGGGTTGGGGTGGAGAACGCATGGTTTTGTCCTGTGTCCCCACACGTGATTTGTACAGGATGAAAAAAATTCCCTTAAAAAAGGGTAAGCTCCATCTCTGCAAGCGGGGGAGAGACAAGCCGAGACACCCATGCCACGCCGTGCAGCTGGGCTGCTCTTCCCAGCAGCCCACGCTTCCCGGCAGCCCGCGCTCCTGCATCGCCCGGGGCTCCGGCACCGCTGCGTCCCAAGCTGGGGACAAATTACGTGGCGCATGTAGGACTGCACCAGCCCCCGCGCTGCCTGCGGCTGGAGCCCACAGGCGAGCCGTGACAGCGGGTGGAGGAGCGCTATGAATTTCCTGCATGGAGGTCTTGGTGGCAACAGGATGGCTGAGCTGGAGGCAGCGTGACAGCTGTGGAAAACCGTAAATGATTCCGAGGAGAGCGAGCAGTTTTGTCATTAATTTTGTAGCACAAAACCACGAGGGCATCTATGGAATGGGCCTGGCAAAGTTTCCTTTCCTGATTTTTCTTTATGTGGCTGAGGGGACGTCATGAGAGCTGGAGATTGGATGAAATGCAGTGTTTCAGCAGTGCTTTAGAAAACTCCTGCTATGTAAGAGGAAAAAAACACATAAAAAGAGGCAAATCTCTCCTTAGGTCATACATATGCCTGTAACTTCCAGTAATTGAAAAGAAACTTCTTCAAACGGTGACTTAAGCAAAAGGAAAAATTCTCCACACTAGACTTCTTACACTTTTTTCTGAAATGCTTATTTTAGTCATTCGGGGGAAAACACCATAAACAGAAGGGCAGTAAGAGTCAGCACACCAGTAGCGCTGTTCCAGACGCTTCCGAAAGCGCACCATGGGTGAACGGTAGGAAACACAACCCCTGAGGTCTGAGCCAGGCTGCCGGGCTGCCTTCTGACAAGATGCGTAGGTGTGATTTGCATCCCTGCCTTTTGCAGGAGCGTGGTGAACTGCTTCAGCCGCTGCTGCCTGCACTTTGGAGGGTTACAGGAAGGGAGAAGGGTATCTTTTCTGTTGGAAGATGAATGGGATCCTCCCACAGGCTTCTTCCCATTTCTTGTGTCAGGAGAGCTGCAAGTAGTTTTCCACAGCAACACACGGAGCAGCTCAGCGTCAGCAATTGTGCCGCTTTGCCCGGTAGCGAGGGGCCATGCAGTGCGTGATGGGGTAACAGTGCTGCTCGCCCACCCTCTTGTCATGCGCCTCGGGTCTCTAGCACAGCGGGGGAAGGCAGGCTTGCCCTTCCTCTGCACCGCCCCAGTCTAACAGGCTCTGGAGAGTGATGGGGGCAGAACAGGGCTATGACAGCTCTCCAGGTTTGCTCACATTCTCCCTTGGAGCTGAACCAAGCCTCTCAAGCCTTTATTTGTGAAATGGACACTTCTTGGTGTGTTTGCTCCCAGAACAAACCCCTCGGCTTCGCAGCTGAAATGCCGGATGCCCTCTCTCACACAGCCTCCTCTTGCTCCAGGTAGCGCTGCTTGGGGAGTCCCACACGTGGTACCCCCGTTTCCACTGAAACCTGGACAACACCACAACGTGCTGCACTGAGGAAAGACCCCGGCTCCAATAAACCTGCAAACTGCAATGCATTGGCATTTCACCAAAAATCCCCTCACTAGCTGTAACCCCGGGGCTGAGGAGTGACCTTGGGGCACGGCACGGAACAAGCAGTAAGAACAGGAGCACGTCTGAGTATTGTGTGGCAGAGAGTGGAAAGGGCAGCAAGCGTGTATGAGTTAATGACACGAGTCCTGACCATGCCACAGAGTGCCTAACGAGGAGATTTGACCGCATTCCGGAAAAATTGCAAAGTGATGCCTATAGGAAGCATTGCAGTAATCCCCCTGGGATAGCATCTCTTCCACAACATCTGCTTTTCCGATCTGGCTCATCCCCGACCTCTGGCCAGTGTGTAAGTCACCAAATACGCAGAACAGGCTTTCTGAAGCAAGCGGTAAGCAGTGGGTTTGGGCGGGGGTGAATCTAATTCCAGCCTAACTCTTCCGAGCTGAGCTGATCTGCAAAGCCCTGCAGGCGTGGAAGCGGATCTGGGAGGACCCCCAGGTCTTGGCGCATCGCTTTTGTCACTGCCGGCAGCATCCCCAAGAGCGCAGGGAGGTCTCTGCAGGGCGGGAGGTCAGGAAGAAAAGTGAACTCTGTCATTTTATGTAGGGGAAAGACTCAACTGAAGGGAAAAGTCTATCTCTCCTCAGTTTGTCAGTGCGAATGATACAGAATCCCCCCAGCCACGAACACCAGTGGGGGAAATAGCACCAATCGCGTAGGATTTGCTACTGATGAATCTATTGCATCATCCGTGTGCCTTGAGACTTTCTTCTTCAGAGAGGCAGAAAATGTAGAGATCCACTCATACAGCCCAAATTTCGACACCTGACTTCTGTGGCTACGGGAGCACCCCAGCACATAACCCGCCCTGTCCCCTGCTTTTGTCTGGGGGTTTTACCGAAACTCCCTAAAATGCTGGCTGTTGTTTAAGCACGCCCGCTTCGGAGCGGCATTCGAGAAAGCCCCGATCACATCTGTGACTTGGAGCTTCATCTAATTCGCGGGGGGAATTTCCTGGCCGGGTGAGTCCCTCCCCCATCACCCCCCCGCCCCCGGGCTGTTCACACGCGCCGGGGATGCCCTGACCTCTGGTGGCAGCAGGGGGGGTGACAGAGGGGATGCTGGGGACCGGTGTGGAAAGACCGAAGAGCATCAGCATCTGTATGGGAGTGCACGTGTGAGGGTTGGTAAGAAAACTTCAAAGCAGCTGAGTGAATGTAAAGCTTCCTGAATAACTACTTTTTTGTTGTTTGGGGTTTTTTTTAATATGAAATAAAAATAAATCACGAAAATAATTTTTCTGTGAACTCCAAAGGGAGGTGTTTTAGTATCCTTTTGGTTCCAAAACAAACTGAGATACTATAGATTTAAAAAAAAAAAAACCACCCATACAATTTTCCTTTTTTTTTTTGGTGGTGGTGGGGGAATCCTTTTCTAGTTCTTTTTATGTGTAAGTATATGCAAGGATAATTTAAGCTTTTTCTAGTTTTGTTGAGGAACTGCTGTCTGATCTTGACTGGAAATGCTCTAAATGATTATGTTACATACACTTTCAAAAATTCACTTTTGTCCAAAACCTTTCACCAACTTTCACAAAAGAGCCCAGAAAACAGGCTTTAAATAAACAAGTGTTGGTTAGGCAGGCAGAGTTTCATAAGGAGGTTATTAATCTTCTTCTAAGGGAAAAATCATCCCCAGAGGAAGTAAGGGCTGCCTGGGCATCATGCTCCCACTCCCTGATTGCATTCAATATAATATTGGGGGTGAAATTACCAAGCATAATAGACTGGAGATTAACTAAATCAAGTAATTAAAAAAAAAAAAAAGAGGAGGGGTATGAAGACTTAAGGATAAGGGGAATGCACTTAAAATTTCCTAAGAAACTTAGCTGGTTTGGGATCATGGCACCAGAAAGGGAGAGGACCTCTGTGGGGAGGAGTGTACTTGTCCTTCCTAAAGGAAAAAAACCATTTTCCGTGATCCAGAGAAATGCATAGTAAATGCTGCTGCAATACCCTGAGCTCTGGGCTCAGCAATATTCACGTGCCCGGCTGAGCTGCGGGTTGCTGACATTAGTACAGACGATGATTCCCCTCACTGCATGATCTGTCTCTGAATTCGGTGAAGCAGACCACCCCTGGTTGCACTGAAACAGGTATGCGGAGCAGACCGACGAGGAACAGCTGAAATTTCGACATCCTGTCTAGTGGACCTAAATGCAGGTTTCTGTGAGAGTTTCCAGAGAATCTCAAGCAATTTATTTAATGTCACTTTATTAAAATTAACCAACACTTTCTGCTTATGAAAACTGCAAGGCAAAACTGTTTCAGGTGCGATCTCGATTTTAGAATCAATCTAGAAGGATAAGGATTTTTATGGCACCTTTACAAAATACTGAAAAAGTCAAAGGCAGTGATTTCTTGTTGTGGCAAGTCCTGCAATTCTAGAGCGGGGTCATTTTTCACCAGAAAGCACCGATTGCCTCTGAACAAACAGCAGACACTCCTCCCGCCCACTTTCTCGGTGCCATTTGGTAGCATGCCTACCTTTGTCATACATTCTTTTGTTCAGCTACACTTAAAGCCTCTACAAGTTTCAAACTCTTGGGATGTTACCTATGTAAACGGAGGTAACAAAGGCCTTTGCAGAAATTATTTGGACGCTTTGGAGCAAAAGTCTCTCCGCTCCTGCCTTGCCTATGGAAGTGTCCTCCGAATGCTCTGAGCCGCTCGAAATTCTGGCAAGTCTATCCCAGGCCAAATGACCAGAGAAATGTATAATCAATAAAGAAACACCCCTGCATTTTGTCAGATTTGGGACTGCAGGAATACACCCTTGGCTTTTGAGAAGTCTGTTAGACCATGCTCGGCTGTGCAAAGGAAACTGAGCAAATAGTGCATCTATTATAAAGGGTTTCCTTTGATTCCTTGCGCTTGAATAAATGAATTATCATTTTTCTTCAGAAGGAGGAACAAAAACTGGGTAAGAGGCAAGTGGAGGTGCTTCCTTGGTAATCAAGGCCTCCTTTTGTCCTTTTCAGCAGAGTTTTATTTGCAAATGCCCGTTCTGCACAAGCTTTGAAAGGCCTCAGCTTCTAACAATGCCGTGTCCTCATTGAGGCTGACCTGGAGCGGACCTCTATTTACCAAATATAAAGATGCTAATTATTTCGTGTATAGGCCTTAACGTGATTACAGCAAGCATGGACACTGGTTGTTGTTATAGCAATCTGAATTAAATTATGCTTGTGCCGGCATAATTAGGATCCCCCCATGAGTTTATGGGGCTGGTATTTTAACGTGGCATCTCAGCAGCTTGGTAAAAACAGTGACGATTTCACTCTTGTGCTGGCTGAGAGACTGAAAAATGTGAGACTTCTTGAGCAAACCCTGAGGAGGGAGGTCTGTGCTGTGTGCGAATCCCAGAGATGGCTTTCCCACCCCTCTGAGCATTTCAGTAAACAGTCATGGAAAAAAAATAGGAGCTGGCATTACAAAAGCTATGCGGAGGCCAGGCCTTCCTCGTTAAACGAAAGCCTTTGCGCAGTGGAAACCACCGTAGTGTTCAGGCCCTGCAACACGAGCAAGGCAATGAAGTTACTAGGCAGGGACCACACGTGCACGTCGGGCTGCCCAGGGCCCGGCAGTGCCCCGAGCCCCAAGGAGGGGCCAGCTGAGCCAGGCCTTTCAGAAAGCCGGGCGGGAAGATGGATACAGCGGGGCTGGGGCTGATGAGTGCCTTTGGCCAGCCCTGCTCCCTGCCATGGCCAGAGGGCCTCAGGCCTTTCGTAGAGGCAGGACCTCTGCCGAACCTCAGCAGGCCTCCGAGCTGCCGACTGTCCCTCTGTCTCCATCCCGGGAAGCCTCACTACGCTGGCTGCAGCTTTATTCCACAGCTTTGGGAACAGCTGAACGTGAAGGAGTGTCTCCTGCCTCCTTTCTGCAGTTTTGGAGGAGAGCTTGTTGTCAAGAGCTTCCCGAGGGCCAGGTAGTTGGTATTTCCCCTGGCGAAGCTGCCTCTGCACGCTGCTCATGGCTGGCTCTGCTCCCAGGAGCTGTCCCCAAGGACGAGAGTGAGGAGGGCACCCCTGGGGCTTCCCTGCTGGGGAGTGGGCCTCCACGAGCCCCGCACCCATCCGCTGCTCACCAGTGGGAATACCCATTCCCAGAGCACCCGCTGGGAAGTGATGCACAGAGCTACGATAAACAACCTGTGCGAACCGTACACGCTGTCAGTGCAGCCGGGAGGGAAAAGGTGTTAGCTCCTCACAGGGGTTCCAGCATGATGGACTGACACGGTGTTCGGCTTCTAAGAGAGATGTTAGTCCCGCAAAGCTGAGAGTCTTACGGGGGCAGCAGCACCACCGGTGGTGCCTTAGAGCCTGGGTGCTCAGTACTGCAGGGGTCTCGCTGCAGTGGAAAATCACTGCATCAGATACTTGCTGGGATGCTCAACTTCCAGAAACACGTAAAACAGGAGCTGAAATCAAGGGGAATGTCTGTTCACATCATTACAGCTATGCTGGGCTGACCCTGGCTGGAGGCCGGGTGCCCACCGAAGCCGCTCTGTCACTGCCCTCCTCGGCTGGGCAGGGCAGAGAAATTATAATGAAGGGCTCCTGGGTCGAGATAAGGGCAGGGAGAGATTATTCAGCAATTAACCATCATGGGCAAAACAGACTAAGCTTGGGGAAAATTAATTTAACTTATTGCTAATCAAATCATGATTAGAAGACAACTAAACCCAAATCTCAAAAAC
>NW_010248609.1:0-2654 GCF_000690775.1 Eurypyga helias
CAGCCGGCCCACGGCGTCCCAGGCACGCGCTCGTGTTGGGAAAGGAGAGGGGAGCCAGCCCCCCAACCCCCTTCTCCGGGGGCCTTTGGGGCACCTGGGTTTGGGTCCTCGCCCCGGTGAGCTGAGCACGTGCTGGGTCTGGCACGCGGGGGCTGCGGTCCGTGTTATTCCGACCCGCTCCACACTGGTGAATCATCCTGCAGCGAGCAAACGCACCCCGGGCGCTCTGCCTTTCCGCCCTCCCCATGGCCGGCTGCATCCTGATCCCGAGAGCCAAGGACGTAATGCTGCGTCTCCCTTGTTTTTGTAGCTGCTTGGTGAAGTATGTAATCAAATCGTGTCTCAAAACATGCCCCCGGCAGCCTGGCCCAGCATCCTCCCTCCCCCCCGGGCTGCTGCTCATCACTCCGGTCTCATGCTCCGTGCCGTTGGTTTTGGCCTCCCAACTCTCTCCAGAGCACGTGTTCTGCTGATGCTGGGGAGAGCAGAGCCGCCCTCCTTCCGCTCCCTCTCCTGCTGCGTGCCCTGGCTCTCCGGAGGGGATGAGCCCTGCCCTGCCCCTGCCCTTGGGTGCTCAGAGTTACTGCATGGCAGCCCGGTCTGGGGACGCTGGGTTTTGTCCCTGTTTGGTGCTGAGCTGGATGTGTCGTTCTTGGGGACACTTTATCCTGGAGCCTAGGGTTCCCTGGCCTGAGGCAGCTCCTAAGCATAGGAAAATAAAGGTGTTTTAGGGATGCTGCGTGCATGCTGGGCTGGGGGTTGCCCTGGGAGCCCCTTGCCCGCACTTGGGGCTGTGTGACCACCACTGCAGCTCTTCTGATTTTCTCTTTCCAGGCTGCGAGCTGACCGCCAGTACCAAATCCTACACCTTTCAGGTGGACGAGGAAGATGACTCTGACCACATTTTGGCCCTGTCTCTGGTAAGAGAAATGAGAATTAGCCGTGTTTGTCCTCTCCCATAGTGGCCCACAGCCTCACCCCCCCTTCCCTGGCCAGGCTGGACCAGGGAACTGCCGGGCTGAGGTCCTGGTACTGGCTGCTCTCCGGGCAGGGCACGGGGCTGTGTTTATCCGTTGTATGGAGGTGCTTGAGCAAGGCTGGTGGTGGCAGGGGGCTGCTCAGCCAAGGAATACTCCAGATGTGGGATGAAGGAAACTATTTTTTCCTTGTGTTTGACCTTGCCAAAGCCTCCCACTAGAACATGCTCTCCTTGCCAGCTGGGTCTCTGGCTTGTTGCTCTCCAAGCCCAGGGGAATACAGGGCTTCATTCCTGGCTCTCCCTGGGCGATGCTTTCTGTCGCAGGAGCACAGGACATGCCAGCACGGGTCAGACCAGCAGCACGTGCAGCCCAGGTGCCATGTCTTGAGGTGGCTGCGGGAACAGCCATCCTAGCTGGGAGAGACACAGAGCTCCTTTGTAGGCACTAAGGGGGCAGTCACTGGGGAGGTGGCCCCGTGCTCTCCCTGTTTTGTGGCGCAGCAGCCTGGCAGCTGGGCTGGTAGCATTGCTGTGGGTCACTTGTCCTGTGGAGAGCGCTGGCTGTGTCCCCTGGGAGAGCAGGAGCTCGTGATCTCTGCTCCCACCCAGGTCTGCCTGACGGACGGTGCCAAGGATGAGTGCAACGTGGTGGAGGTGGTTGGACGAAACCGCGAGAACCAGGAGATCGCCGTGCCGGTGGCGAATCTGAAGTTGTCGTGCCAGCCCTTGGTAAGAGGTCGTTTTGAAGACCCAGGTGGGATGTCTGCAGGGAACTGGAAATCTCTGGGTGTTGATCTTTCTCCTAGGATCCTGACCATGAGCTGGTGCGCAGCTCGCAGCGAAACGCCCCGAGTAGCCTTGGCCTGGCTGCGGATGCTCCCAGAAGGACGTGTTTAACTGGGCCGGGTGCTGTGCTGGGGACTGCAAGACGTTCCGCTTTTTGCTTCTGCCACTAACTCAGCTCCATCCCCGTCTCTTTGCAGCTGAGTCTGGACAACTTCAAGCTGCAGCCCCCAGTGACCTTCCGGCTGGCGGCAGGCTCTGGCCCAGTACACCTTGCCGGCTGGCACCGGACCGGTAAGGAGTTGTGTGTGGAGAATGGCTTGGGAGGAGCGAGGGGTGTGGAGGGGCTCCCTCCAGCACGAATGCCAGCTGGGGATCCCTGGGAAGATGCGCTTGAATGTGATCGGTGCTCCTTTGGGATGGTTCCCCAGGCCCCATCTCTGTGCAGAGATTCCTTCCCTGCCATAAAGCCTTGCATGGGAAAATGGGTCTGGATGATCCACACTGTCCCTTTTCCCATGTCTGGCCACTGCCATTCCCCTTTGAGACCTCCCTCAGCTGGGATACAGCTAACTGCTCACAAGCTGCTGTTAAAAATGCTCCAGTGCTCTTTGGGCTGCTCTGTCCTTGGGGTGTCTGGGGGGTCACTTGTCTTTGAGAAAGACCCCTTGGTGAGTAGCAGAGTTATTTGTATGTCCCAGTGCCCAGGGAAGATGCTTCATTTGAGGAGGAGGATAACTTGTCTGAGGAAGAGGAGGAGGAGCTTGCTCCTATCATGCCAGCCAAGAAGTAGAGGAGGCAGCAGTCACTTATCTCCAGGCAAGGTGAGGGGCCGGGAGCCTCGGAAGGGGCTGGATGGCTGTGACGCCGGTGTGGCAAGCGTGGGTGGAAG
>NW_010248609.1:3166-3869 GCF_000690775.1 Eurypyga helias
GGTGGTGCGGGGGGGGGTGCCGCCGCCCCTGCCACAGGAGGCTGCTGGTCTCAGTCTGCTTCTTCCTCCAGGTACTCCCTAGGACTTCTCTCCCCGGACCACTTTACCTCAGACACCTCTTGCCAGGACCTCAACATTTGCTGCTTTGTGGGGTTTTTTTTTGGTTTGGGTTTTTTTTTTTTTTTGTTGTAACTTTTTAGGGAGCAGGGGCTGCTCCCAGCACTGGGGTGTCTCCCTTCCCACAGCCCTGGGAGGTTGATCCCAAAACTGGATGGATGCTGCTGGTATATCCCCTCTCCCCCAACCCTGTGCTGGGAGTCGGGGGTGTAGGAGGTGATCCTTGCCCTGTGCCTTTTTGCTGTCCTGGACCTCTGATCTGTGCACCCCCTCTCCTTGGCCCCGAAATACCCAGTCCTGGCCCCTTCCCCAGCAGATGGATGTAAAACCAGCGGTGGGACAGGCGGTTTCACTGATTCTAGTGTGTTTGCTTTTCTTTGCTCACAATTCAATGGGTCTTACACACGTGGAAGTGTGAAACTGGGGCCCAGGCTGCAGCCTCAACTGCAGTTATGGTGGGGTGGGAGCTCACAGCCTACCTGTGATCTGGGAGGAGATTCTGGGTCAGTCTGCTTTGTAAAGAACTGTTTTTACACTCTTGAATAAAGGTCTCTCAGGCATCATCCTGCACCTGGGTTGGGGCAAT
>NW_010248610.1:0-6768 GCF_000690775.1 Eurypyga helias
ATTCTATGATTCTATGATCTTAAAATGCTGAATTAATGATGGGCCAGATGTTGTACATATGCAGTGCCAAGCTGAGTTGGTTCAGGGCTGTAAGTGCTGCGCCACTAAATTATGTGTTTGGAATCAGCTCAGGGGAAGGGTAACGCGGCTGGCAGCTACGTACCACTGCAAGAGAATTTTGACCCAGGCAGACAGGGAAAATCTGTATGATTTTAAGAGTTTTGTTATTTTTAAAAGCCTCTTCTACCTGACTTATGGACAGGATTTGCACTTCCATACTCAGGAACTGAACTAGGCATTTCCATTGCATTCACCTTGATCTGCTGCAATATGCTCTGTACATTTATTGCTCTTTTTGGGTGCTGTTCAAATGCTGTGTTTGTACATGGTTTATAAATCAGACTGGAGATTTTAAAAAACTTTCAAAAAAATGTGGACACCCAATTTCCATTAAAATGAAAGGGAACTTTGAGCCCTGTCCCTTTGGATGTCACCAAAAGCTTCTGAAGCTGCATTTTAAATCACTGGACTGTTATGACATTGTACACAAATTATTAATTTCATTATGCTCAATTCTGTATTTCACCTCCTCTCATTCCAAAATTAAAAAAAAAAAACCCAACACTTTTTTGTTTGTTTTTGATGATGATTTCATGGCAACATATTTGTCTCTAATTTGGATTTTTATCAATAGCACAAAAGCCAAATAAAAGTATTCTGCAGATCCTAGTGTCACTTTTCTTCAGAATCATCTAGTTTTTACATTCAAAAGAAAAGTAATCTCAGACAGTGAGTTTACCATGATGAGTTGCTCTTACCATCAGGCACCTTTCTGTCAAGTTTATCTTTTCCAGAATCAAAGCGTGTGGATCTAATAACACGACTCATCATTGTCAC
Organism: Eurypyga helias; assembly: GCF_000690775.1. Taxonomy (NCBI): domain Eukaryota; kingdom Metazoa; phylum Chordata; class Aves; order Eurypygiformes; family Eurypygidae; genus Eurypyga; species Eurypyga helias. The sequence continues at coordinate 898 of NW_010248610.1, forward strand.
TGAGTATGTGAACGCAACACACGATTTAAGTCAGCACATTGTGGAGCTTGATTCCAAAGCTGAGGCCAGAAGCTTTAGCAGAGCATCCTCCTGCATAAACCCAGCCCTGCTCTCCCCACTCTGGGGCTGGTTCCTCAGAAAGATGAGAAGTGGGGTTTTCAGAAAGGAGGCTGGGTTGTCCTGCAGTAGGAAGGTGTGAATGGTGCTGAGAGCTTTCCAGGAAGGCAAACACAGAAGACAGTTAAAAACAGCTTTTGGTTGCAAAGATTTAACAGAGGACTCATTGCTTTAAGTGTTCCCTTGTCAAATCGTTGCACTTTGACTGGGCTTTAGTAGCTGTAGTACAACAAACTCTCTGGATTGTCACTTCCAGCTCTTCCTACTAAAGGATGCGTAAAATGCTAGAAATCAATTGCACCTGGATGAGAACATTCTAAAGGAGAACTTCCTTGATGGAAAATAAGATTTATAGGAAGTGTGGCTATTGTGGGAGATAACGAATACTTAATACATTTGGGTGAAAAAAAGAAGAAAAAGTTCATATTTTTCAGTCACTAAACACCAACCATTCAGCCAAAGGAAAAAGGTATGGACTAAGCAGAAGACTGCCAAAGTTAGTCAAAGCTTATCATTCACAGATTGCCTAGAAGGTGTCATCCATCACTATCCTATACATCCATCACACACTATACAGGGTGGCCAGCAGGTCGAGGGAGGGGATTTGCCCCCTCTACTCTGCTCTGGTGAGACCCCACCTGGAGTGCTGCATCCAGCTGTGGAGCCCGCAACATCAGAAGGATATTGACCGGTTGGAGCGAGTCCAGAGGAAGCCACGAAGATGATCAGAGGGCTGGAGCACCTCTGCTATGGGGACAGGCTGAGAGAGTTGGGCTTGTTCAGCCTGGAGAAGAGAAGGCTCCGGGGAGACCTTATAGCACCTTCCAGTACCTGAAGGGGCTACAAGGAAGCTGGGGGGGGACTTTTTACAAGGGCCTGTAGTGACAGGACAAGGGGTAACGGGTTTAAATTGAAAGTGGGGAGACAGGTTGCCCAGAGAAGCTGTGGATGCCCCATCCCTGGAAATGTTCAAGGCCAGGCTGGATGAGGCTTGGAGCAACCTGGTCTAGTGGAAGGTGTCCCTGCCCGTGGCAGGGGGGTTGGAACTGGATGATCTTTAAGGTCCTAATTATCTCATGTTTGGGCTGCCTGGCATTCAGCGACAGCAAGTCGTTAGCAAGACAGAAAAGCTGCCATTGCAGTACAGTCTGAACGCTCCTGCAGAAAGCTTGCAAAACAATGAATAGCACAGAAAAAGTGAGCAAGATGTTCCTATTCCCCCAGGCTCACCAGAGAGCAAAGGTACATGGAATGAAGCTGAGACAACCTGAATCTATTTTGAAATCTGGTTAAAAAATGAGGGTTAAAAATACTATGTAACTCTCTTCAGTAAGAGTGAGGCCCGGAGCTGATTGAGAGGGTGCTGAATTACTGCTTGTGATCACTGCTAGGAGTTCAGGCAGAGGAGAGCAAGGGGAATGTCTAGCTGCAGTCCCACGATAGGATGTAAGGATGATCTCTGTTGCCACTTTGGCTTGCAAAGACTCAGCTGTTGTACCTTTACTGGGGAGAACCCCGTCCTGTTTTCACAGTACAGCATGCATGTGCCCGAGATGTCGCTGTCGATCTCCACAGCACCCACCTTCCCCCATGCCCCTGCACTGCACAGCATTACTCTTTCCTTCTGTGAGTTGTGCAGCTGATCCACGTTCTTTGCCACAGCAGATGCTGTTCAGCAGCAGTTTTCCATGATGTGGGGCGGGCTGCCATCGGAAGATTTGCCTGAGGTGTTGCTGCTGCCCTGTCTCCTCCCCTACGCTCAGCTGCTTGACGTATGTCAACTGGCCGTCGAATCTGGGGCTGAGCGGCCTCTCTGCCGCCGTGTGCCTCAGCTGTCTGGGAGGTCGTGGCTTGCAGGAGTCCTCCTGCAGCACTCAGGGTGTGACAGGACGGGGAATAATGGGCTGATTGCACGGCATGAGTGTTTACACCAGCAGCAGCACAGAAGCCAGTGCAGGTGTCACTGGGAAGCCACATGCCTTGGAAACGATAAACTGCCCACGTTTCGCTGGAATACGAAAACGTGGTGATGACAGGTAGGTGGCACTGGGTTACTTTGAAGCCAGATGCCCCCTGTATTCCAGATACACTGTCCTTTAATCTCCCAAGAGCCGTGCTGGATTTCGCTGTGCTGTGTGTTCCTTCACCTCTCGGAGTGACATCGGAGACAGCCTCCTGCCGAAGGAGCAGGGCCTGTCTGCAGGCTTCAGAGCTGCATGGGCAACACGCGGCCAGGCCGGTCTGTTTTCTAGCGCAGCGAGACTGGAAAAGGACCTCCGTTTTCTTTTTACTGGTGGTCAGGCCAAATTGCCTGGCAGCGTTATTCAAACATTAATCAATGGGCCGGGCACTCTCTTCTGTGTGCACAATGACTACGCGACTGTCAGCAAAGAGCAGGTTCCAGGCCATGCCCTTACGACCTTCCATTCAGCACCAAGGCTCTGGGGGAGGCAGGAAGGAAAGTAGCTCTCGGGATGTTATTGTTATTCCACCTCCTGATGGTTCTTCTTCACTGGAAGAACATCTTTTTGTATGATTTGCAAATAATAAGCCATGTTAGAGTGACTCAGCTGTGAGCAAACATCAGTACGTGAAAAGGTGTTTTAAGTCGTGTCTCCACAAATCCTTACGTGTAATAAGCTGGAGTGTGATGTTTGATCCAGTAATCATTCTGATACTTATTAAGGCCAGAAACACAAGCCACCGTAAGTGCAGATTGAGACCACTCTCCGTTTGACTAGCTGTTTTCCTGAGAACTTTCTGACCTAAGCGTGTGACAGCAGCTTTCTTTTTTAAATAACTTTATGAATGTTTGCTGGCATGGCAAACCAAAAGAACAAGATACAATAGCCTCTTGGTATAAATCTCTGTTAATGAGATCAGGACTAGAAACCTCATTGTTCAGATCACATTCTGTCTGAACACAATCTGCTTCTCAAATTATAAATCAGGGGCAAGACACTGTACCATTGTGTAACCCTACACCCCGGCTCTGGAATGTTTCCTAGTCACAAGAGGATTGTCATCATTTCATTTACGAGAGAACTATCAAACAGGGTTGGGACATATTTGGTCTACAACCCCCCACCCCCAAATGAAGACAAATCTCCCCTCTCCCTTGTAGCAGGGTATTTTTGTAGCAGCAGCACAGGAGTGTGCACTACAGTGTGCCACATCCTGAAAGCTAAAACACCAAATAATGTTATGATGTCTAACGCTCTAAGCAGCTCTAACTACTAAGAGTTTAGGATTTGTTTCTATATGCCCTATGTACGTCCATCCCTCTAGAAAACAAACACACACACGTGTCGTAAGGTCATGGAACTGGAAGGGTTAGTCGAGCCTGCCGAGGCGTGCTGTATGTGCAAAACCCCTGCAGCCCCCCAGGACCCTACAGCACGTTCTGCTTGGGAAAGCAGCGCCCGTCCGACCGTCTCAGGCAGTCGGAGAAGGGCTTCGGCACAGGCTGCGAGTGGTGCAGTTGTTTCTGGGGTCTGAAGGACGTAGTTGCTTTCACGTTTCTACTCAGCTTTCTAACAATCTGGTAAAAAGGGGAAAGACGGGCTGTATCCGTTACTGGTTCGGGAGCAATCTCGGAAATCCCAGGCTGGCTCTGCAGCTCCACTGAGTGTAGGCCATTACACACTCAGCCTAAACATAAAATCTTTCTGGTCAGCCAAGTCACGTCTGATTTAGGGTAGGACCCTACAAGAAGGCTCTCTGGGAAGGGAAAGAAGTTCAGCCTTAGCAACCCATGGTCTGTGTCCCAAGTTCTGTCTGCTCTGAAGAGCAGTATCAGGAGAGGCACGTGTGAACGCTCCTCCTTCCCCTGCATCCCTGCTAGCGGAAACCTCCCTCTGCCGTTCTCAGGGACGGGAACATCGTTGTTGGCAGCACCACAGCAGCGGGGCAGAGCAGTGCCGTGTAGCTCTGTTCTCCAGAGCGAGACTGCGGGCATGGCCTGACTGGGAAGCAGGGAGAAGTGTTCCAGTGTGAACAACTAAGAGCAACAACGGCAGCAAACCAGCCGAATGGCCTGTGAAGGACATGTCCTCCAGTGCCAAACCCTTTGCCGGCACCTGGGAAGAGAGTTCATATCTCCTGGATGTGCAAATAATGTTTGCTTTTAATTAGGTGGCCAAACTGAGAAATCAGAAGGGAAAATAATTTCCACTGACAAGACATGACAAAAATATTTAAATAGACATGAAATTAAACATTTCACGTAGCTTTTGACTAATCTGATTAAGCTAAATTTAGTCAGACTTCTAAATAGGAACAAAAATATTTCAATTTTACTGATTTTTTTCTTTAACAAAACTCTGTGCTGAATATGAAGTATCTCAGGAGCATTTCCTTTTTTTCTTCTTTTTCTGCCACTCTGAAAAACCATGAACTATTGGATACAGATTAAATAAAAACATTGAACAATTCCTTCCTTCTCCAAACAAACACAAAATTAATATATACAATAATAGAGACTTTATATGTAGATTTGTGTCGCCCACAGCCACTTCTGTCACCTGGATCGTCGCCACCATTGTTGCTGGCTTGGGATTTATATTCAATATTGAAGGAATCCTGCGGCTATGATTTGAAACGCAATTCCAAAAACATTGTGGAGTCATCTCTAGTTATATGGGGTCAAATTCATTCTGGGTGAATTCTCTTTTATAAAAGCAGTCGTATTAGAGCAGGAATCATTATGAGCCAGACTATTATGAATATTATGATGAGGATGATTAAAGGATAGGGGACCTTCTGTCTATTTCATCTAGCAGATTTGTGTGTTTCAGTGTATTTGATGACAAGTGAGTCTGATTATTCCCACACACCAACAGCCACATTTTAGATGTCACTCCCTGTATTCTCCTTGCCCCTATTCTGCTGATTTCTTTCTAAAGTGCATTGTCATTCCTGTTCTGTTCTGTCTGCAGAACTTGACAGCATTAGTCAGGTTCTCCTCCCCAGCAGGAGCTTTACCACAGCTTCTGCCACACAACTCAAGACTTGGGTACTAAATACGGGCTAATGCAGGTAAATGCAGAATTCAAGAGTGCCTTTTAGTCTCAAAGGCTTTGAGGTACCCTCAGACCTGGTAGCCTGTGGATATATATAGAACAGCAGTGTTCACTGCTGCAGTTTTACACACAAGTTGGTCACCTCCAAACACTACCATGAAGTAAAGATTTACTTGTACCCCTCTTGGCTGCAAAACATAGTGTTTGAAATGTTTGAAACATGGAGTAGCACTGTCGGTAGCGGCTATGCAAAGGCCTTCAACCCTTCACAAGGCTGCAGTTCTGTTTTCCTGTGAATACAGTAACTACAGAAAATAACTTTTTCCCCATAGAATCACAGAATGGTTTGGGCTGGAAGGGACCTTAAAGATCATCTAGTTCCAACTCCCCTGCCATGGGCAGGGACACCTTCCACTAGACCAGGTTGCTCAAAGCCTCATCCAGCCTGGCCTTGAACACTCCCAGGGATGGGGCATCCACAGCTTCTCTGGGCAATCTGTTCCAGTGCCTCACCACCCTCTCTGGGAAGAAATACCATGAATGCAAATAGGCCAGGAAGAGTTTCTGGAGGAAGGTGGTGTCTGGCCCGTCCCAGCCCCTGTCTTCCCTCCCATTACCACTGCAGTTCTTGCCACCACCAGGACCTTATCAGCCATCGGGAAGAGGATGGAGAGTCAGAGTCTTGTTCAGAAACCCCGGGCTGCTGTGGCAGCTCCAGCTGCAGCCCTGCCTG
>NW_010248610.1:6787-12061 GCF_000690775.1 Eurypyga helias
AGGACATGGCATAGTCCCCGTGTGACTTCACCCATCCCTCACACCCACAGCACCTTCATGGCCGTCACCCCTTGTCTTCAGTGCCAACAGCAGGCCCAGCCCTTCCCTCCCTGACCAGCAGCCCTCAGGTCCATTCCCTTCCAGCACCCTAAAACCTGGCTGTAGGCACTGTGGGTGGCCTGTGGTGCCCTCCCAGATGTGGAGGTAGATAATCCTCTTCCTGGCAGGGGAGGCAGGGGCAAGGGTGGACCTTGGCAGGCCTGCCCTCACGCCCTGCAAACCCCTGATGGGGCGTGAAGATTGCGTGAATCCCAGCCCCTTTTTCTAACCCAGCACTCTCCTGGCCATGTCTGCAGTCCGTGACACCCTCATCCAGCTCCACTGCCATTTGCAACCCATCTGGGGCATTCTCCCTTGGGTTAGCCGGTGGGCTGAAGAAAACGCTATGTCTGCACTTTGCCTATGTAAAGCTGGAAGGGGTTTATCACCACACACCCCATAGGGCCACAGAGGGGTCATGCAGCTGCCACCTCGGGCAGAAATCTTGCTTTTGTTTGGCCCTGGAGCCTCTCCTTGTTTGCAGAGCTCTGGTCCCTAGGGTGTGAACCACAGTCAGGCCTGCCTGGGCATTAATACTAGTAAATTATTACGAGTAAATCCTATGCCACAGTAATAGAAGTAAAATACTATAAAACCATTAATTTCTCATCTTAATCCATGTTTTACAGATGGACCAATGTACTCAGAGTGTAAAGACCTGTTTGTCTTTAGCCTTTTTCTTAGTGCCCTTTGTCACACAGGGAAGGACGTGCGCTCGGGACACCTGGTTATCTTTGGAGACCGTTGGCAGGTCACGCTCTGTGAAAGCAGCGGGGTGCAGTTGCACCTGAAACCACCCCTACGGCTGTGAATCAAGCTGAAATTCAGGCACAGAAGAACACATTTCCAGGTCTGTGTTCTGGTTTTTGGTTTTTAATTTAGGCTCATACTGGAAACCATAGCTTTAACCTGGTTTTCATGGGGTTTTTTTCTTACTAAAAATTTTATTGTGGAAAGGTTATGGATTAATTTATTTTAAAAGCAGCAAAAGTGGTAGGCAGAGTGAGGAGTTTTGGAAAGAAATCTAAGGTACCCAAATTTTAATATGTTTATGTCTAAACCAAGCTTGTTGATTCTAATATAGTTATTTTTCTTCATACTTGAAAAATGAAATTAAACCTTAAAATTAAACTTTAAAAAAAAAAAAACATCTATGTGATGACTACAAAAGCCTGGAAACATCATCTGAGGAATAACCATCAACTGATGGAAACAAAAGGACTGGCTGGCTCTTGACAAGTACTGAGAGCCCAGCAGGTGCCCCTGGGTCGGCTCTCGTCGTGCCTTGCTGGTGTCCGAGAGCCACGCTGCTGAGACACCCAAACAAAACCTGCCCTTTCCTATCTGCAAAAGAGTCAAAGACATCTAGGAAACGTGGCCACTATCTCTGAGCTGAAGGCTGCAACCCTGAATCAAGTAACCCATTTGAAAACGTCTTCCTAGAAACTTAAATGCGGACACCGGGTTTTGGAAGAACTCTCTCCATGTAATTAGGAGAGGAAGCTGACTCATGGGTTTTGCTTTTGCCACCCAAACGGATTCACGGGAAGAGAAACCTGGTTCAGTTGGTGCTCTGGCTTGCTGACTAGCAGGGTTGGTTTTGATCCATGGCCTCTGGTATTTGGATTATTTGCTTTCCCCTCTCTTAAATTCTGTGGGGAAACTTTCCCTTGCTATTTAAATATTAAATCCTCGCTGTACTGGAATGTCGCAGTGTACTGCATGCAAACAGGGATGTAGGGGCTCAGCATTCTCACTGCAAACCAATTCTGAGTTCCACCTCAGAAGGTCTTTGTTCGTTTGGTCTGAGGATGCACACGTCTCTTTTTCTGGGAATTTTATGTGTATTTGAGCACCAAAGCCCCTGTAAGTCCTGACACACATCAGAATCCTTTAGGCATGTGGACTGCAGCTATAGTTTCCCTTTCCCGGCAGCAGCGTCAGGAGGGATGACAACAGCGATCATGACACCAGGTTTCATGGTGCTGATGTTTAAATACAGCTTACCCCAACAGGCTGCAGGCTGAAGTCCGCCCCTGTGAACCCCTCAGGTTTTTCCTGCACAGATGTTGCGACGCCTAGCTAGAGGAGAAAGGTAGCGTCATTCCATTCTTCAAAACACTGTTTTGAAAAGATCAGTCTCTCCCTAAATCTCCTCTGTGAAGTTCCATCTGCTACCTGTTTGTTGCGTGTTGCTCGCCTTTGTCTCGGCCGCCACCACGCACGGGCAGGTAGCTCCGACCCCCTGACAGATTGTCTGTGGTTGTGTGGGCGTGTTTGCTCTCCTCCTTACAGGCTGGTTCCCCTCTAGGCAATGGCAGTCCTTATTAAAGGTAATGGTACGATGGTCTTGGTATGATGGGGCGTAACGGAATTTTTAAAATACCCCTGCAAACCAGTAATGTGATTGCTCCTTTGGGGAAGACGCATTCCTTGGGGGAAGTGCCGGTGTCCTGAGCGCACGTTCCCACGGCTGCACCACTGAGCCCACTCCTGAAAGGCCACGCTGCTAACCCCCCGGGCACTTCACCGAAGGCTAGCAGTGCCACTCTGCGGGGGTCAGGCACATCTCCGGTGGAAATACGTCGTGCTTAAACCCCCGGAGTAACCCCACAATTCTTACTGGATCCAAAGGGAAAATCAGGCATCTAATACGGAGTTATAAATCAAGAGATTTAGCAAATTTCTTTTGTGGTTTCTTGCAGCTCATTACCAGCTCAGATTTGTTGACCAGTTCTGTGCATTGTATACTCCTTCTACAGCTTGTGGTAATGTCACCTACTTTGTACAGACACAGCAGAGGAAGAGCAAAAGAGGGGAAGTTTAAAAGTTACCGCTCCTTAGCAATTAACTAACCTCACGGATTTTAGTATCATGCTAATTAACTAACAAAAGGCCTTTAATCTAGAACTGACACAGCACTGCAGACAGCTCTGTCATCAAATCTGTTGAGACATTAATTGTCATCCTACAGATGAATTTAAAGTTGAGGGATCAATGTATAATTTGCCAAGCCAAGACTGCCCAAACCGATCTGTCTCTCCAAAATAAACACTTGCAAAGACAACTGCAAGTGCATCTGGCTCTGCACAAAGACACCCAGGCATGCTTTTAGACTATATATGCCCTTATGCAAAATATATTATTTGGCTTATTTAATTATATATTAATAAAATATATTAATATTTGGCTCCATCTGGGTATCTTAAACACAGGAATGGAGTCCTCATCTCCAGGCCTGTTGTCCCCATTTGGCTTCCTTGTGACTCTCATTACGTAGAGATCGTGCCCTGTAGATTTCAAGATAAAGCTGATCACGAAAACCAAGAACCGGCTTTTGCTGATGAGCTAGCTGGGTGCTTATGGTTTTGTGTTTCTAGAATAATTGTTTCAGCCTAAAGCTGCCGTTGATGTGATGAGGTTCCCTCATGTGCTTCAGTGAAAGTGCACCCACATACCATTAGTTGTATGTTTCCTTCCGAACCACCTTTCCTTCTAATTCCCTGACTTCAGCCTGGGGTTCTTTACATGAGGAGCTGAGGAAGAATTCCACTTTAAATGCAAGTGTTCATAAATGTTGGGAAAATCTGGAGAACAGGAATGTCCAATAAATTCAACAAGAGCTGCAGGAGCATATGCTAGGAGAAGTACCATGCTGGGGGCACAGTCAGTTTTAGAGCAACTGTAGCTACTGAGGAAGGGCAACACGCTGCAGTAATTTCCAACACAGCCACCAATATAAAAGGTGAAACTTCATGTATTTACTGATAATCAAATCACTCTTACAAGACATCTTTTACAGTTCTAATTAGTGAGTCTCAAAAAACACGAGAATTTAGGAAGGTAGTTTACACATAATCTAAGCAGCAAAATACTTGTTTTCCTTTCACTTTACTTATGAGTACAGGAAATTTACACAGCCAATACAAACACTAAAGCTATGAAGTATTTTCATTCTTTTAATTTTACAATAAAGAACATAATAAAATAGCCTTAATCATCCTTAAAATGCTTAGCAGTCAGTTGTCATTCATTATTTGAATTACTGCTTTCATCTTTATTTGGTTGCTAATGTTATAGTGTCAAATAGTATATACATTACATATAAGGTACATAAAGCTGCAGCATCCTGGAGCAGATCGTGTCAGCATCTCCTGTACGATAGCAGTTGATTGCTCGCTGAGGCGTTCTGGTACTGCTGTGAGGCTACTGCAGTGTTCACCAAACGGGAGGCTATACATTGCTGAATGCTCTGTAAGAAAATGGAGAATAATGGCATATATAAACAGAAATGACATTTTGTATAATATAAAATTCAAGAAATGTCATTTGATGATGTCATCTGATCTGTTTTCCATTATATACACAAGTGTGCACCTCAGTCTGGATTTAGAGGTGGTACAATCTCGTTCACACGAATTACTGAGTGAATATTCATGCTTTATTTGGATGCTCTGAAACTAGGAGAGCTGAAGCAGGTTGTTTTCTTGGTCAAGTAAAAATTTTATATCCCATCATTTCTCATAAGATTTGGTGAAATCTCAGTCATCTAGTTTCTCTGGGAACTTGTACAACAGTGGTTCACTCTTATCATGAAGAAGAATTCCAAGCCAGCGTCTGAGATTTGGATGTATACCTACAGCTGGACACCTGTTAAATCCTTAAGTACATACTCACAGGGTCTTAAATGTCCATCAGAGAACTTACAGTTCCAGAGACTGGACAGCCTGAGTCATGTCAAGTGTTCATGTCTTACTGATGAAAAAAAAAATCTTGTAGATGAAGAATTAGTGTGAGAAAGCTTTGTGACAGACAGTCAGCTGACCACTGGAAGCCAGGAAAGTGCATTGGTGGAGGAAGCAGCTTTATTTCTGGGGTTTTCTTTGATTTTTTTTTTAATCTTTTTTTTCAATGAGGACAGGCTATGAAAAAGGTCCCAGAGAACATATAAACTCAAAAATACTTTAGTAAAACTCAATTAGATCCAATAAAGGTAGCTATGCTACACTAAGGACAACCAGGCGATCAGGCCCAGTCAGCATGGGTTTGTGAAGGGCAGGTCCTGCTTGACTAACCTGATCTCCTTCTGTGACAAGGTGATCCGTTTATTGGGTGAGGGAAAGGCTGTGGATGCTGTCTACCTTGGACTTTAGCAATGCCTTTGACACCATTTCC
>NW_010248611.1:0-291 GCF_000690775.1 Eurypyga helias
GCTGGGTGCCCAGGAAAAGCGTTTGGGCAAGAGGCCGCTCGACCCGGGCGGGGATACCCCAGCAGTCGCGGGGGCTGCTCCTATGGGCGTGCGCACTGCCCCGCGGCGCGAGACACGAGCGCGGGGCGACACAAACACGTGGAGGCACTGGCGCGATTCGGCTCTGTGCAGCGCTTGGGGCAGGGAAAACAAACGGTTTCAGTACAAGGCCACGGTTGTATCTGTATCCCGGCTCCGAGCGCGAAGCTGCGGGCGACGGAGCCTTCTTGATCGGAACGGATCCCCGGCAGC
>NW_010248611.1:354-780 GCF_000690775.1 Eurypyga helias
CTGGGCGTTCGGTGGGATCCTGGTTGCGGGAGTTAAGGAAGCCCTGAGGACAGCCCAGCCCCCCCGTGTTTCACCACCCGCGGGCCCATCTTGTTTCACGGGCACGCAGCGCAGGAGCGGGCAGGAGACGCAGCGCCGTGTCTCCAGAGGGAAGCTGTGCCTGCAGAAAGCAGCCTGTCCCACCCGACCTGCCTCGTGCCTACCCCCGTTCCAGCCGCAGGCACTGGTTTTCCTCTGGGAGGCCCCTGTAACCCAACCTGTACCGCGACAAAGGATTCAAGCCAGAGGGAAGAGTCACTCCCGGACACGCTGGGAGAGAGCGGTGTGACCGGAGGAGACAGGCTGCAGGCCCGCTCGCTCACAGGACACCAGTTCTTCGCTCAGCCCTTGTCCCTGGGGCAGGACCCCGCTGCGGGCATCGGGCCT
>NW_010248611.1:922-1210 GCF_000690775.1 Eurypyga helias
GTGGTGGAAGGATACTTGGCATCAGGCTGCCCTTTCTTGCCGTACGCCCACTCTGGTTCGATCTCCAGTTGCGCCTTCTCTCCCTTGCTCATGGTTAGGAGCGCTTCATCCCACTAAAAACACGGAACATGACACCAGTTGGGTTCAGAACAGTTTTAGAGCTCAAGATGGGAATTTTACGTGCTTTCCCAGTGTGCTCCTACGACCGCGCGGCACCGCAGCTCTGCCCAGAGCCCACGCTGTGCCGTGGTCCGGCATTCCCCGTGGCTTAGCCCCGGTTGGCAGCTA
>NW_010248611.1:1433-2352 GCF_000690775.1 Eurypyga helias
CATACAGCCCTTTTAGGGGCCTTTTCACTGCACATCAGCGAACCTACGGCACGCTTGTTCCTGCATCAGCACCCACGCCTTCCGACTGCGTCTCTGCAGACCCCTGCCCGCACGGCGCCAAGGGGCGCCTGCCTCCCGTTCACCCTTCCGCAGCAGCGACCAGTCAGCAGTTCAGGCCGACGTTTAAGGGCCGGTTTTATGCCAGTGCCTGTCCCTCTTCAGCGCTGGCTGGCGCTGCCCAAAGCCGCGCTCGGTTCGGCGCCACATCAGCACGTCCGGCTGCGGCTGACGGCCCCCGCCTGGCTCATGCTCAGGAGCGAGCGCCGAGGCGGGAGGAAAACCCAGGCAACTGCTGCTTCTGCAGTGCTGGCACAGCCCAGGGACTCCTGCCCTCCGCAGTTCCCGCCTGTCAAGGCCGCCTTCCCCCGGAGCAGCAGCCCAGATTACGCCGGGCTGGGTTTGTTTCCCCAAGCCAGGTAAGCGCAAGATCCTTCTGGCGTTCCCATCTCGCGCTGACAGCCCCACTGGCTCAGCGGCAACGAGCCGGAGTTCCGCGCCGCGCGTACGCTGGCACCTCCTGGGCGCACTGAGCTGGCGTCAGGCTCCCACTCACGCCGTGAGCAAGCGGGGGGGCGTGCAGAACGCGGGATTCGGTGCTTCTGCTCCACCCGGATACTCCCCTCCCGCAGCTTCTGCCTGCGCTGCTGCAGCGCTGGACAGGAGTTCCCCACAGCTCCTTAGGGAGCGCGACGGCAGCCGGGATTCGGCGCGTCAGCGTCCAGCTCAGGCACCGGATGAGCTGAGCTACGCGTGAAGAGGCACCGAGGGAAAGGCCAAAGACACCGAGAGGAAAGCACCTGACAGACCGACGCGCCCTGAAGGCGTACGGCGGGTGGGACCCGATAACCGGGTCTGCTCT
>NW_010248611.1:2435-3046 GCF_000690775.1 Eurypyga helias
GGTAAGGACCCACCGGCTCCACCCCGCCGCCGTAAACCCTGCCAGCCTGCCTCAGGCAAGTCCGCACCCCATCACAAATGCCGCAGAACGAGCCGCCGGATCCCCAGGGGTCGTCGGCCATTACTTACGCCTCTGATGACCTTTCCGACGCCAACTTTGAAACTTAAAGGTTTGGCTGCTTTTTTCTTCTTTGCACCTGTAAGACAGTTTGACGTGGATTTGCTTCAGAAAAAAAAAACCACGCTCCCGCTGCGCGTGAACACCCGACAGCAGCGTTTCAACCCACTGGCAGCTTTAGGGGAACACCTAGTGCCGTGCACCAAACCCATGATGAAGCCGTCAGGTTGCACCGAGCTGCCGCTGATGAGTCTGACGCTGACCCGTGGCCCCGAGAGACCCACATCTGAATTCCTGAAGGCGATGGCGCAAGTCCGACCCATCAGCAAACAGAAAGGGTGGGCAGGGAAGGCACGACACCACACAACAAGCACCATGCACCCCAGACAGCATTCCAGTGGCGCTGCCCCTCCCCCCCGTCAGGCATCACTGCTGAAAAAGCATTTCTCCTAGGTCAGAATTTCCTGTACTTAAACCCCCTGATGGAGGGACTG
>NW_010248611.1:3203-4175 GCF_000690775.1 Eurypyga helias
GCCTCCCGTCTATGGCAGCAGCACACCGAGGGGTGACTATTTAGGGAAGTTAGCTCCGCTGTTGGTGCTGGGTTCCCAGACCAGGGAAGCTCCCCGAGCAGGAACTGCCCTTCCTCTGGAGTTCCAGTACCGATTAAACCCCTGCATTTCACAGTATCTGTGGCCTGGAGAATGCCACACATGAGGTCTGGCAAGATGCAGCAGTGTAACTTTACACCAGCCAGTCCTAAAATACTGCCCTGCATTCCCTCATGGAAAATCAGCCTCCAGGAGCAGACTGCAGGGACGCTCCCAGCCAGCTCAACACCAGCAGCTGTCTGTCAGGGCTCCCCGCGCACACCGTCCAGAAGCCAACGCCTGCCCAGGGCTGCTGGGTGGTTCCAGCCCGTGTCCTCGGCATGCACCTGCGCCAGGAGCTGAACGGTACGCGCGGGACCTTACTTGTTTGGATGTTGGTATCGAAGACTGTTCCGTCCTGCAGTTTTCCCGTGTACCAGCAATGGACAGTGTCGCCTTTCTTCGGGAAGTTGGTTTTATCGCCCTTCTTCAAAATGGATTTTGTGTACTTGGGTGGCCCCTAGGTTTGTAAGCAGCAGAGTGAGGGCTGCTGCATTAACGAGCCTCAGACCAACCGCAGCCGAGACCGAGCACCCCGTTAGGGCACCGCGTTCAGACGCGTTAGCGAACGGCACGTTTTCAGGCGTCTGTGCGTTACTGCGGTGCCGGGACGGCGGGGGGAAGCGCAGCAGCACTGGTGTGGCTGTCAGCAAAGCCAGGCTTTGGGGGGACGCACAGGGCCCCTCACGCCAGCTACAGAGGCTGCGTGAGGTTGAGACATGGCCCCAACACCAGTCTTTGCTGTAACCAGCCTTTCGCAGCCCGGCTTATCTCGGCTGCCCCACACATCGCCCGAGCGACAGCGGGCGCACCGCACCGACCTCCTCCGCGGCCTCCTCGGCCTTCGCCGCCTTC
>NW_010248612.1:0-13019 GCF_000690775.1 Eurypyga helias
GGGTTGGACTTGGAGCGAGGGAAGTTTCTAGCAGCTCCTCACAGGACCCACCTTGTAGCCCCTCCCACAGTACCAAAAAGTGACCACACAAGCCCAATACAATAGCAAACTGCTTCAGAAAAAATATGAACAAAAGAAGATGACCTCTGTCCAAGCCTCTTGCTGCCTATAGGTAAGCCCAGAACAACTGTACTGTGGATATTTACATTTAGTCTTCGTCCTCTTCTTCCTTCTTTCTTTCCTCCCTTTTCTCTTCTCTCCAAATCTCCAAGGGACATCTCACAGGGATTGTGGTAAAACAGCATTCTAGACAGGCTACTCAACTGAGTGATAAATACGCATTTCTTGCATCCTTCTGCTATCCAGTGTAACTTTTCTGTCAGAAGGAAATATCCTGTGTTGTATTACCTGTGAAAATAATTTTACATGAATGCACCTACGTTGTAGCTTAATCTAAGAATTGCATCCCATCTTTGCACCACCAGTAAGGCTTCTGCAGCAGGTCATGCAGACCTATTTCGGGTTGTAAAAGTGAATGCTTTCTTTGCTTGTTCTTAGAAGTTATTCTATAACTATCTATGTATTTCTGTGTCATTAGCACACAGCATTAGCAAAACGAGAGGTTCATACCTGAGGTATTTTTGTCTTAACACACAATGTCTCAGCACATTTTTATGTTGAAATTTTAACTTGTGTAGATTGTCGACGTGCTCATTTATGATCTGGCCCCTTTTTAATGTCCTTTCATAAATCCAGTGTAATGTCTGTGTAATTAGCTACATTGCATAATGCTATGGCAACACCCAAACAGGCACTGGGCTCGGTAATGCACCCAGAGGGCACAGAACTCAGTCCTGAATATGCCTGTTCCTCAATGTACAACACAGAGGTGAAAAATGTTACAAAGAGAACTGTTTGCAATTTCTAAGTCATGAGGCAGTCAGGACCTAAAGTCAAGATAAAAGGTTATTCTAAAGCAAGACAGCCAGTGGATTTCATTCCACATATCCTGGAAGATGGAAAGCATTGAAATAAGTATGATGTTACAGCATTCACAAGCTTCGTCCTAAGCACTAGCACAGACTTCTGACAGACATCCTTCTGCCAGTACCCTGACTGTGCAACTGGAGTACATTTCTAACTATAATGATGCATACTTTAATAATGCACACTTTTAAAGTGAGGCAGATTTTTTAACAAAGTCATTAAAACTGCCCTTTTCATCCATACCTTCCTACCAGACAGAATTTGGTTCAATGAGATGCATTTTTATTCCCTTAATTTTTCCATATAACAAATTTCTAATGAATGTTCTAAAACAAAAAGAGATAGTAAAAGTTGCTGTATTAAAAAAAAACCAACAAAACCAAACAACCCCCCACAAAAAAACCAACCAACCAAAAAAAAAAAAAACACCCACAACCCAAACACCCACCTTACTGAATGAATTAATGAATTTACTTTCTTAAAATGCAATTGTTATCTAGCAATAGTATTAAAATAGATGTTTGCTCATTCTTGACAGATTCCTTGGAAACACTAAGAACTTTGCTTGCAAATGGATTCATGCATGTTTTTATCTTCATTAATGTCAGAAGGGAAAAAAAAATATGAAAGATTTATCAGCTTGTATGCCTTTGCAAATCTCACTGAATCACTTGTCCAGTTTGGAAACCAGACAGAAATGATATATGCAGACTATTCTGATCAGTTCTGCATTTGACAAATTAAGTTGCTTTCATTTATCATAATAAAGATTTTTTTTAAGTACCTTAACAAAAGCTATTTATATTTAGGGAGGTCTTATGAGTTATGAGCACAGCAAACCTAATGTTTTGTTCTTGAAGTAAAAAAAAAAATCCCAGACATTGTAATTACTTACTGTAATAACCAGAAAAGCCAAAAGTTATTAATGTCCCGTCTTCTATTGTAAGCCAGCCCATATGTTATTTTTCTATATAATAAATAAGGGAGTAGAGTCAAACTGTGCTCCTTTTTCCTGGGTTTCAGAAATGGTGAAACTTATAAAATTCAATAACTCTACTCTCTGCAGTCCCTAGAAAAATGTTTTACCACTTCCTACTTTGCCAAAACAATAAGAAAGAAATATTGTAATTGGAAGAAATTACTGCAGTAACTTCCCTCTCAAAGCAGATGTTAACCCCAGTACAGTTTCAGCAGAACTGCTGCTTTAAGATTATTTTAAATCAAGGATTCCTTTACATTTAATGAGTAGGAGGGCAACCCACTGAAAGAACCCTGGCTCTTTGTGGCAGGTGACATGGATAAACACTGAAATCCTACCCACTTCTAAGAAAAAGTGAAAATACATCCACTGGAATGAATTCCATGACACAGACAACCTTCAGGGTCAAAATATAAATGGGGTGAGATTGCACTTCGCTGTGGAAGGGCTCCAGCAGGCATCAGTGAAAGTCCTTTTCTACTCAGAGGAGGTGGCAGGAGCCCTGTGTTTCTCTGAAGCTGAAGGCACACAAGCTGTCACATTGAGCTGTGGACAGTGGCACCTTCAAAGAAGACATGGTGCCTGTCTGAAAGGCATGGCATGACTGCAGTCAGGGACAGCTGCTGGAGGCAAAGGAGAGGAGGTATTTGTAAATACCAGCACGCCTCAATACGCTGTCAATCTGGTCTAAAGTTCTTTCACCTGAATGTTCATAACTGAATTCAAATGTTTCCAAGCTCACTAGATCAAGTGCATGAAGGAATAAGTGAAACTAGCCTATTTCAATCCAACCACTGGAATACATTTAAATAGATTTAAGGTTTTTATACTTGTACTAAGTAGTACACACATCATAGAAGTATACGGGGGAGAAATCTGCTTTTTATGTTTAGCTCTGAAACTGTGTAGGCAATATTTTGAGGTTGTCCTTTCAACTTAAAGAAATGTATTCATATTAATTTCTGGTTTCTATACTTGTGGAGTGCTGTGGACTTCATCTGAGCCCTACAGCCTTCCCTAAGGAAGATCAATTCTTACTTTTCTTGTTTCCTCTGGCAAAGGTATAACAGAATTTCTCTATTTTTAGTGCAGCATTGATGAAAATTCAGGCAAATGGTAGAAAGGCTTGAGAAAGATAAGCGGGTTTCACTTCATTCCCTTTGAACTTGCTCATAATGATACTCAGTATAGTGCCTTGAAGAGCGCATCCACAGACACTTTTTTCCAAGTTTTGTTTTAAAAGTGACATTTTTTTCTTCTTCTTAACATGCTATCACAGAAGAGGGAGCAGTTCAAAGAGACATACAAGTGTAGATAGTATTATGATTACCTCAAAATGTATTCTCAAAGGGCAGCTTTGTCCAAACTTGAGGAACTTCATCATATGGAGCTTCTTACAGGACCTGAGGAGGGTGCTTGGATGGCATTGGCTGGCCAAGCAGGTTGGCTGGTCTAACACAGGCAGCCTGTTGATATACTGGGTGTGTGGAAGAAAGTTACACTTCACGAAATTAATACATCGACAAGATTAAATGTAATAATGACAGTGTTAGACTCATAAGTTAGAAGTCAGATATTCAAATGTACTACTCTAAGATGTGATAACAGTGCTCTGAAAACTCCCTGGGTTTGTACCGTAACCATGCTGAAGACAACCCGGTGTCATGCCCTTGCAGAAACAGCAGCTGGCGCAGGCTGGATGTGTTCATGAAGAGTACTGTGGGGTACGTTATAGGAAAAAAACTTTCTGTTTAAGCATAGTTTAAGAATAGTTAAGCCCTGGATCAGATTATACCGTGTGTTTGTCATAATTCTCTGGTGAAGGTGATTCAAGAAGAGATTAAGTATTTCTTAGAGATGATACATACCTGTCCCTAAGCAGGAGGATGGGCTAGATGACCTCTGTCAGATCCTCACAACCTTACAGTTTTCTCCTGCCTAAACCCTCTCCCCTACCTGGATTAACAGATTTCATCTGAGCTTCATAGCTGTTCCGATTTTAGTGATGAGATGGACATACCAATGTCCAACCACCACCCGTATGATTTACCTGATGACCTGGGTGTGCCTGTACTAAGGCATCTGAAGAGAGAACCCCTGCCTTTCAACATGTTGGCAGAAGAGGTGGAGGCTTTTTTTCTGAATAATTATATACAAAAGCACTGAAGTGTCCTTCAGGGACATTAAAATCAAGTTGCTTAGTAATTACTGAGGTTGTTACTGTCACTTCTCATTTCTAATTCTGAGATTTTAATCACAAATAAGGAAAACAAAAACAACAAACAAAACCAAGCAAACCCAGGCAATTCCAGGACATACAGTACGTATACACCTATATCAGAAACTTTTCTGACAAGTAGTTTTCTGTTGCTCACAGGACAATAGCCATCAATCCAAGGCAAATAGGAAAACAACAGGACCCAGTTACGATAAGAATAAAATCCCTATCCTATAACTTACCTGCTTTCATAACTTACAAATTCTTTATATTAACTTCTTTCTAGAAGAAATTTGCACGAAGAAGTGAAGATTTTTATAAATTGTTTATCCACAGAGAAGGAAGAATTAATTAAAAAAACCCAACATAATGAGAAATGGTGAAACTGGGGACACACAGGTTTACACTCTGCAGGTTACAACTCATGAAGTTGCCACACATTTTAGAGAAGAGTGTTTAATTCCCAGGTATTAGCTTACAGGAACTGTAATTATTCTCATCTGTGATTGCTTCCATAAAAAATCCTGCTTTTAAAAAAATATTTGAAGTATTTAATTCTTATAAGTATAGTGAAAACAACTGTGGGAGCAAGTCCAGAGGAGGCCACGAAGATGCTCCGAGGGCTGGAGCACCTCTGCTATGGGGACAGGCTGAGAGAGTTGGGCTTATTCAGCCTGGAGAAGAGAAGGCTCTGGGTAGACCTTATAGCACCTTCCAGTACCTGAAGGAGCTACAAGGAAGCTGTGGGGGGCTTTTTACAAGGGCCTGTAGTGACAGGACAAGGGGTAATGGGATTAAATTGGGAGAGGGTAGATTTAGATTGGATGTAAGGAAGAAAGTCTTCCCAGAGAGGGTGGTGAAGCACTGGAACAGGTTGCCCAGAGAAGGTGTGGATGCCCCATCCCTGGAAGTGTTCAAGGCCAGGCTGGATGAGGCTTTGAGCAACCTGACCTAGTGGAAGGTGTCCCTGCCCATGGCAGGGGGGGGGGAACTAGATGGTCTTTAAGGTCCCTTCCAACCCAAACCATTCTATAATTCTATGAACTGTGGGTACTAAACACTCTGAGAATGAGGGGTTGTGGTTAGATATTTAGTTTTATGTGCCCCAGAGTCAAAAAATAATCTCATAACTGCACTGTGTTACTATCTTATAGCTTGCCATATCTTTAATAAGCCATTTTTCCACAATGTTCCAGTGGTTACCAAACAGAAGGCAAAGATAATGACTCTGAATGATGATGGTACCTAGCAGATCCATAGTCAGCAATGTACAGCTTTTTTGCATGAAGTTTCAGTGTGTTCACACAAATATGTTTTATTTGTAATAATACTTTAAAACAACCTGTCACTGCACACAAAAGCATAAAGCACTGGCATCGGAATAATTTGTAAAGAAAATTTGGGTCACTGCAAAACACCTGCCAAACTGGAAGACTGTGATAATAACAGTGTAGGGCTATGGGAAAAGCTTATTTCAAATAAGCAACAAAACAGCATCTTGAATCAGGTTGTACCAAGGGGATTGTTACAGGAGTCCCTTCCTAGCTCAGATGGAATCCACTGTACAGCATTACAAAAGGCTGTAGGCTACAAGCTGTGAACTTTCACCTAGAGACTGCTCAACTTATGTTGAACTCTCATTTAGTTACATGAGACAAGGCCCTGAAACGAGTGTAAATGAGCCAGAGGAGGTAACCACATCCATCAGCAGGAGCTGCATCCTCAAGATAAGAAAAGGACTTGCCTGCCTGGAGACAGAGGGTGGATCCAATGAGGAAGGAGACCCCATCCCCAAATACTAATAAGAGACTGATTGTAAGGATATAATTGCCCAGAGTTTCTTTTTTTTGGGGTCCCTCTCCAGTGGCACCCAGCTCAAGCTGTTCTTCACCACTGTACCACTCAATGAATTAGTCAGGTGTACGTCATGTCAGAGGTTCTACTTTGAGACACCAGCAGTTGGCTTGAGGGAAGAGGAAGCACCTGGGAGTGTGTGTTTGTGTGTGCAAGGAGCCGAGAGGGGTTCCTGTCAGTTCACGAGAGTCACATGCTTTGAAGGGACTGGTGCCAGCAGTTAAAGTCTGGGGCGCTGTGTGTGTGACTCTTTGGTTGGTGTGGGAATGCTTGGGCAGTGGCTTCTCCTTTAGCAGTTTGGCAGCCCACATGAGACACTAGGCTATCATCTTTGGATCCTCTGACCTCCGAATTTCCAACTGCCAGGAGTGGGTGAGTTCACCTGGGACCTTTGGAGCAGAAGGCTCTGAAAGGTGGTGTTAAAATTCCCCAAACAGACATAAGACTGATATTTTGGTAGCACGGGGCCTGATCAACATAAACAGCATGTGAAAAAAGGTAGTATGTGGTCTGAGCAGTCTAAAATGTGTGTAACTGAGACCCTGATGCTAAGAAAAAGAAATGGAAAATGTAGCTGGCATAAAAAAATGGGATGTCCTTGGCCAAGGTCTTGCACAATTGGGAGAAAATTTATGGTACAGCAGAATTATCTTAAAAACATGCACTCAAATTATGCCAAGATAAATGGCTATTTATTGAAAGAATGGCAAGCCCTCTACAGTTATGCCCTAACTGGAGAAGCTTCTATCAACATAAGTTAGGGTATTTGAGACATTGACTGGAAGATATGCCTTACTAGTATGTATGGCATGCATGGTCTGGGGACAGAAAACATCCAGGACAAAAGTCAAAAAGGAAAAAGGAGGTAACTGTAGCAATAGCAGAAGCTACCGCATCAGAAATTCCTGTGAGTAGTTCAGCCCTACCCTGTCTGTCATCTCCAACTTCCTCTGCTTCTCCTCCTGTTTACCATTCAGCTGCCAGACTCTTTTCTATGACTATGACTCACACTCCTAGTCCTGCTGCTATGCAACCTGGGGGCCCTGTGGAGACTCTACCTTTACTAAAAGTGCTGTTGAAATACGGGGGAGTAAGTCCACTGATGTTGAATGGCACGCTTGCAGTTAGTGTCCTTGTGGACTGGGTGGCCCCAGATACACTGAAATATTTTAAGGACCCCATGCCTGGGTGACAAGGAGAGAATCTACAGAAAACTTTGTGTACTGCTGTATTCATACATGATGGGAGTTTGGAGAGACAGAAGGCTGAGCAGGTTAAGGAGCAGAAAAAACTAAAGAACAAGAGGCAAACTTCTTGACTGCAGCGTTAGTGAGAAAGTCCCCCACAAGTGAGTGACAGGGACCGAGAGGAGAAGAGACCAGGGACGGGCAACAGATGAAAACCAGGGAAGAGAGAGAGAAGTTTGAGAAGGAATGGTGGGAGAGAGTGCTATTATTGTGGGAAGTTAGGACCTGTACAATGGGAATGCCCTCTCTGGCTGCAGGAAAGGGTAAGAGGAGGTAACTATCACCAGAAAGAACTGACTCAGGAGGATCTGCAATCACAATGACTAGAGGAAGGAACCCCTATGAATACTGAAGAAGGCTCGAGGAACTGGAAATTTTTAATATGTGGGTGACCCAATTAGACAAAAAGGAACATATTATTGGAAAGGTGGAAGATGGAGGTTTGAGAAGTTGAATTTTTTTGGAAATACAGGTGCTACGTTATCACTTTTAAACTTCATACAAAGAGGCCTAGGTCTGCAGATGAAGTGAGAATACATGGGGTCATGGGGAAAGGGGAAAGAAATTTAAGTAAATCTTTGTTAGTAACAATAGGAAACAAGAGCATATGGGGAAGGTTTGTGTTGGCAGAAGACTCCCTAGCCTGTTTGTCAGGGAGAGATCTCTTACAAGTCCTAAATGTAGGGATATGTCTAACCGCAGAGAGTGTAAAGCTAATAATGATGGAAGCAAGCGTAAGTAGTAGCAAATCTAAAACCAAATCACAAGTGCTGAAGATATTACAACCTGTCCCCAAAAAATTAAGGATTAAAACAAGCACTGATCTGGGGTTGTTGGTCTCAGCACAACTGGTAAACATAAAAGCAAAGGAGGAGCCTCCACCAGCAGTAAAACAATATCTTATCCTACCAGAAGTGGAAAAGAGTATCCAGAAGCAAATAGATCAATGCTTGCTCCAAGGAATCCTGAAACTGTGAGTGCCACCCTACAATACCTCAATACTCCTGTAAAAAACTATAGGTTAGATGAGGGTGGAGACCCAGAAAACTGGTTTATGCAAGAACTGTGAACAATTAACCAACTTGTGGAAGCCTCCCAATATGTAGTACCAGACCTCTCAACTATTCTTTGACAAATACCACATTGGAAAAAAATACTTGACCATTATTGGTCGTCTTAGCACTGGTTTTTTTTAGCATCCTAATAAGTGGAAGGATTCAGTTTTTATGCGCAGTTATGCGGAAGGGGTAACAGATGACCTGGATGCATCTCACCCAAGAGTTTGTGGGTTCCTCTACAAAATTTTCATGGATATTAAGCAATTGTTTTAAAGACATAAAATTACCAGGAGAATCAACACTTGTACAATATGTAGACGACTTACTATTAGCAAGCAAAATGAAAGTACCTGTATGATGGACACTGTTAATTTGTGTACAACCTTAGCTGAAAAGGGACACTATGCATCTCCATCCAAGCTTCAACTGTCAGAAAGAGGTTAAATATTTAGGATTTGTCCTAAAGGAAGATCATCGAGAAATAGACCCCGAAAGGATAGAAACCATAATTAAACTCCCACACCCTATCATGAAGAAGCGGATATGAAGATACCTGTGAATGGTAGGGTTCTGCTGACCATGTATCCCGGGATTGGGAGAATTGACCAAACCTTTAATGGAGGCTACAAAGGAGGAAGAGGTAGAGCTGATTACATAGGGACGAGAAAGTGAACAGCCTTTGAAAGCAACAGAGTATTAGCATCAGCTCTGGCACTGGGATTCCCAGACTAAACAAAACTTTTTAATTTGCGTGTACGTGAATGTAAAGGGGTAGTCAGTGGAATAGTTATACAGAAACTGGGTCCTCATCACAATCCAGTGGCCTGTTGTTCAACTCAACTTGATCCAGTGGCGGCAGTGACACCAGCTGGTACTAAATCAGTACCAGCAGCAGTGGTCATATCAGAGAGGAGCCACCCATTCATCTTAGGATATCCAGTGACAGTTTATGTCCCACACAAAGTAGAGATACTACTGAAACAATATGCGACCCAAGCGTTGTCACCACAATGGGTACACAGGTATGACTGTCCTAGAGAGCGGCAGCTGGGCTCAGTCAGCGTGGGACTCAGCGATGGCAGCAGCTCCCACCGCGGCTTGGCGCTCGATTGAGGTGAGCAGAGGGGTTCCCAGACCCCAGGGAGCAGAGAAGGAGCCGGGCAGCCCACACGGTACTGGTAGCCCCTGCAAGAGTGACTGACATCACTCGGGGGCAGTGCTGGGAGCAACTGCAGGGGATTTAAACTTGACAAGCACGGAAGCTGGGCTCAGTCAGTTTGGCTACCCAAAGAAATTGCTGTGATAACATTTCCCAGCCCATACTGAAGACCCTACAGAGATTAATAGAGGAAATGCCCTAGCTGATGCAGCTGCAAAAGCTGCAGCCCAGCAGCCTCTCAGGGAGGTTGCAATCTCAATGGAAAATCAGAAAGGATGGCCAAATTTAACAAACCCCAAAATCATGTATACAAAGTGACTCTTCAGCAGAAGAGAAGAAATGCCCCACAATATCACATAAGATTAACACCAGCAGAAATATTCTTTGGAAGACATTTGACTGTACCAGGAACTTATATCCCAGCTAAGATCCGCTTGCTGGATGGAGGTGAATGACAGACCCAGTATATTATAAGTATGCAGAAACAGTTTGCAAACCATGGAGAATATGCTCAATGGTACCAGTCTACACCATCTGAAATACAGATACATGATATACAGTCTGGGTACAAAGATCTAATAAAGGTATTTTTTTGAAAATCTAAGCTAGAAACAAAATAGGAAGGACCATGTACAGTCTTAGTATGTCCTTGTGCTGGTTTTAGTCAGGAAAGAGTTAACTCTCTTTACAGTGGCTGGTATGAAGCTGGGTTCCTGCATTTATGCTGAGAAAAGTACTGATAAGGTCTCAGCTGGCTCTGGGGAATGCCTGCACTGAATTTAAGGTCTTTCTCTGCTTTTGATACTGCAGCTGTATTCCCAGCTCTTTTGCTATGGGCAGTGTTGCAGACACACAGTTCAGACAGCTGACCCAAACTGCCTGAGGGAGTGTTTCATTCCATAGTATGTCATGCTCAGCAGATAGGCAGGAATTGGGTCCAGGAGTCATTACTCGTACTCTCTTTTACTTCTTTACACTTGCTAACACTCTCTTACTTCTTTGCTAGCTGCCTTGCTATCTCCTGTGCTGGCTCGTTTGTAAGGGGGTTGGTGGGTTTTTTTAGTTTTCCCGGTCGTGCTATCACTGATAAGGTTTGTTTGGAACCTGCTGTGATACCTCTCAGGCTCTGGCCCTTGGGCTGCAGCTCTTGGGCTGCGATCGCTCTCAGGCTGAGGCTCTTGGGCTCTCTGGCTCTGAATCTCACTACTCAGCACCTGGTTGTGCATTGGTCAGTGGGTGGTGAGCAACGGTATCATAATTGTATTATATTGTATGATATGTTTCATTTTCTATTCTTTTAATTCCTTATTATTAGTAGTATTTGTATATATTCCTTTAGATTCAATTAGTAAATAGTTCTTATCTCAATTTTACGAGCTTCCTTGTCTTTTTCCTCTGATTCTTTCCCTCCACTGGAGGAGAGAAAGGCTTCATGGTATTTTGCTATCTGGAGTTAAACCACAACAGTCCTTAATTTGCTGTCAAAGTTTCAGGGAAAGAAAACTGGACACACCACTCACATATCAAGTGAGTGGTGGACAGCCAGCCAGCTGACAACTAATTGATTATTGAAGAATCCTTTCGACAGTAAGAATGAAGCAGGACATGTCACTACTCTTGATGACGACAACCCTGGCAACTGCAATGGTGTGGCTAAGTATAATAAAGATGTGTGATCCTGAATGGACAAGATTTATTGAAAATAAAGGGAACAGAGTCTAAGTTATGGGGGAATAGGTGTTTCAGTCCCTAGGGAATGAGAAGGAAAGACTCTCTACTGTGAGACAGATACAGCTCAGAATTTAATTCTGGTAGAACTGACTACTAGAAAGAAATCACAGTGTTTCAATAAAACCAGCTGCTGTTCAATGCTGGACTCCAGGTGGTATGTGTGGGAATGTTAATAGGGTATGTGTTAATGTAACTTCAGGACATACTTGGCCAGTATTGGCAACTGTCTCTAACCACGACAATATCAACTCCCTCAAGAATGGAGAAGCCACCCCCCGAAATATCTGAAATTGGGCCATACACTATCAAAAATGTGAGTCAGGAACCAGTGTTGTCTAAAACAAGTAGAGCTGTTAATGTAGGTAAATGTTTCCTCTCTTAAACCAACCTGTGCTCCATTACTAAGTATGTCCTCCATGGGATGGCTAGCTCGGCTGCATGGAATGCACCCTGTTTCCCTTGCAAGCAAACAAAACAAGTACAACCAGTGCCCTCTCAGGATTAGGAGCAGGACTTGGAATGCTTATTTGAATAGATCCTAAAATACTTGCAAACAAACTCAGTGCAATGTCTAGCGAATTGGACAAACTGGGACACCTCTTAGGATCCTCTGTATTAACATTAGGTACCAATCAATGGCTCTTGTCTCATATAATGCCCCAGTGGGAGAGAATTAATGAAGAAGATCACCAGTTGATAACAGACACGCTCAGAATAGTCCAGAACAGTACCTCATTAGCTCTTAGCTGTACACGGGAGCAATTACAGAGTGTACAGTGCCAGCAATTGTAAGAAAAGGTGAAAAAGGCATTTTACCCACCAAGATTTTAAAAGTAATTTGGCCTAATGAAACAGAATTTGAAAGAGTATTCCAGTTATGGTGGTATTTAGTTAATTTCACTTATGACCCACTCAGCCAGAAAACCACAGCTTTTGTTTTAACAATATATAATGCATCTGTGCTTACTATATAGCACAGCATTAGGGTTGAATCACAGAGAAATCGTATTTCAACCAATAGAACGTAGAGTACGGGGCCAACAGAAACAGGATAAATGGCAAACAATTGATGTAAATGCATGTATTGTGCGAGAACAACAAGGATTTATCTGTGAAAGTAACACCATTGAAGCTCAAGATACCAGGCAAAATGTCTGTTGGTTTGAAATACATCACAATGAAACCATAGAAACTGAACCTGTATATGTCAGAAAAGGATGTGTCTGCATAAGAACTGTCGGTGATTTTGTATGTATGGAGGATAATTTTGTGCAGGCAGATAGCTATTCAAATATTTGTATTTGTAACTTTATTATAATCATGGGATGCGACTTTAATTGTTCAGCCTCCATTACAGCCCATTAATTACTACAATCAGATTATTTCTTAGATCAAGGCTTGTCATCCATTTCCATTGGAATGAATCTGGTGGTGGTAAGAAAATAGTTTTACCATAAAGAATTGAAACAGATATTAGGGAAATTAAAAGAAATTGGAAAAAACCATCACACTGGTCACCATTCACCATGGTGAGTCCACTGCATCCTCGAAACAGTAAAAGAGGACACCAGCCACCATTGGTTGGAATCCCCTTTTGGATGGGGATTCCAGTGATTCATTCCAGTGAATGTATAACCACACATTACATCCCATGATAATAGTACTATGATTAGGTTTATTGTATTTGCTACTTATAATTATTTTACATACAAGAACATGGAGGTCAATTGTTCACCTTGAAAGATTTCACAGATTTTGTCTGTCTTTTGCCTGACATATTAAGCAG
>NW_010248612.1:13042-29179 GCF_000690775.1 Eurypyga helias
ATAGGAGTCCCTTCCTAGCTCAAACGGAATCCACTGTACAGCATTACTAAAAAGCCATAGGCTGCAAGCTGTGAACTTTCACCTGGACACTGCTGAACTTATGCTGAACTCTCATTTAGTTACAGGAGGGAAGACCCTGAAACGGATGCAAGGGAGCCAGAGAAGATAGCCACATCTATCAGCAGGAGCTGTATCCTTGAGATAAGAAAAGGAATGGCCTGCCTGGAGACAGAGAAAGGATCCAATGAGGAAGAAGGAGACCTCAGACCCAAATACTACTATTGGACCAGATCATCATGTGAGGGGAGGGGAACTTCTATTGTCAGGTATAATTGCCCAGAGATTGCTTTGTTTGGGGTCCCTCTCCAGAGACACCCAGCTTGAGCTGTTCTTCACCACTGTACCACTCAACAAATTTGTCATGTCTAAGTCAGGACACCCGGGGTTGAGCCTGAGGGAAGAGGAAGCACCTGAGAGTGAGAGTGTGTGGGAGGAGTCGAGAGGGGCTCCTGTCAGCCCACAGGAGCTGCCTGCTGCGAAGGGACTCTGGTCCCAGCAGCTAAAATCTCAGGTGGTTTGTGTGCCACTTCTTGGTTGGTGTGGAATGCTCAGGCAGTGATTTCTCCCTTAACAGGGATGGCTCAACACCACCAGATCCATAAGCTGCCTGGTAGATAAACCTCATTAAGTATTGGTGCCATACCAAAAAAGAGGTATGGCACCAATACCACTAGGTGCCCTAGGTACCTCACTAGGCCTGGATAAAATGCAGTGTTAAGACATCCTTTACAAATTGATTTTTACTTAGACTGATGACATTTAGACTAGTGATCCTAACTGGTGTTAAGATATCAGGATTCTGCAGAATTATGCCCTTAACTAGAGCATCAGCATTCGGGAGACCTCTGTGGAGACAGACAACACAAGACCGTTAACGCTGGTTACCTCTGCTGTCCTATTTCTGCTAGAAGGAATTTGCTTTTCTAACCTCAACTGGCATTTGGAAGAATGAAGCTAATTATTAAATTTATTTCTCCAGTCCAGATTTGTTTCTGGTATCCTAGGAAACCTGAGGCATGAAGATTTTTCCAATCTAAATATGCCAAGTAAGAAGAAAATAAGAGTGCATGCAGAAAGCCAGCACTTCAGATATTCCTCAGGCTACGTGTGTTTGTCCCAAGGATTGAGCAACCACAGAATTCCATCTACCAGTTGACATGTCCTTTGGTGTGGAATTATTGTTGTTACATATAAAGATGTAAGTTAAGGACTGTGATTTTCTTGGTGACAACGTAATCTAGTATTGTTGCACAGTCACTCGTAGAAATAGTACAGTGCAGCTCTGTTTGCTGAGATGAATACTCATATATCATAGTCTTGTGTTTTACTTAAGGAATTCCAATAGTCTCCGCTGATAAACATATTAACTCTGTTGGTTCAAGGCTGTGACTTATTACGTGAGCGCTTTTTCACATTTTCTATCTCTTCCTTATCAAGAGGTGCCACTTTCAAACCTCAGCAGTTTGTACGTAACATTACCATGTTATATCATTTAGGTAAGGTAGGATCCTTCCTTTTAATTGAAATTCTATCAACATTTCAAAGATTTCTCTCAAAAATGTAGTTCTGTGAGACAAATTTCATTTTCTGGCATTCTTTCTCAGTTCCTTTGTAGATATAAACCTTCAGCTTGATTCTCATCTGAGATTTTTATTTGTGGCTTTCATTTCTCTCACTGCTACTGGAGTGTATCAGCAGGGTTGCGTTTCCAAATCATGGCACTTTTCCATAGAAAGTGTGGATTTCAATAAGATAGAAAAAAAGAGTAACTCCTCCCTTGAAGGAGGCTCTCTGGCCTTGCTCTACAAGCCTCTCCTTTACCCCATAGTTCAGTAACACAACAGGAGGTGTGAAGAGGGTAGGAACTTACCTGCACAGCTGGCTCAGGAACAGATTTGTGAAAATCACTGAGGAAATTACACAAAGGTACATAAGAGCACTGCAGGGAAAATAACAGAAGGAGCTATTGTCATCAGCAGAATAAAGAATCACAAGCTTGATTTTTTTTAAATATATTTTTTTTCCGCTAAGGAAGAAGAAGGGACTTAACAGAATGGTATTATCTTTCCCACTATTCCGTCTTTATATGTACCTGTTTTACTCCTAAAATGGACTGTGTCCTTTTCCAGAAAATGTTCTAAAGGAGCCTTAAAGGAACTCTATCTTTCTTCTCACATCTCTCTTTCTGTTTTCTTTTGAAACAGTCTCAAATGTAAATTAATAACTGCATGGCTGTCAGCTTTCTGATTTTCTTTTAATTGTGACTGCTGTCATATACAGGATTTTCCTTATAAACTCATTTCCTGGACTTAGGTATTTAAAGGAACAGTAATTTAAAAATAATATGTCTCTCCCTTGCTTTTATATTTGTGCTAGTACTCAGTGTTTTTACAGGATCGTAAGTATCCATAATGCAGTACCAATGTTTATCAACCCTTACAAAGCCAGTGGTATTGGACAGGAGAATAAATGATCTCTGGAATAGCAGTAATAAAACCGGAAAATACAGAGAAGAATGATACTCTCCTAACAAGATGATCAAAGATTCAGTAGATATGACTTCTTGGCTCTTAGCTTCACTTCTTTTGGCTTACAAGGCCTTTTGTAGTGTGAAGTATGGCAGGCTCACCCTCGTCCTGACGTGTTCTGAAGTGCCCCTGAAGTCACCCCAAGCCTTTTCTGTGATGCTCACCAAGAGCAATCCTTTTACCCTCCTTACGGTCTGTCACTATTTCATGGGCATTTAGAACCTTCCCCTCCCTGAAAAAGTGTGACCTGAGATTCAGCAACCTGTCCTTTCAATAACATACCATATCACTTTATTCTTGTCCTATCCAGGTCATTTTGCATTAATGAAGGAAAAACAGTGATTTGCCAAATCCTCAAACGTGCTTTTTACAAGAGTGACTAGTGTGCATACCAGCTGTAGGCCAGCTCAGAGGTTTCCACCACAGCAGCTGAGCTCCCCTTTCCAGCGTTTACCAGGCTGGCGGCTTTGAGTCCCTGTTTGCTGGACCTGCATACAACGAAGTTTGTTCTGGGGGTGCTGTAGCACTGTCTGTTCCCTTGTCATCCTTGTCCCCCAAACCATAGAATGGATTGGGTTGGAAGGGACCTTTAAAGGACATCCAGTCCAACCCTCCTGCAATGAGCAGGGCCACTTTCAACTAGCCTAGCTTTCTCAAAGCCTCATCCAACCTGACCCTGAATGTTTCCAGGGATGGGGCATTGTCACCACTTCACTGTAAAAAATTTCTTCCTTATAGCTCATCTGAATCTAACTTATTTTAGTTTAAAACTGTTACCCCTTGTCATATCACTACAGGCCCTACTAAAAAGTCTGTCCCCATCTTTCTTATAAGTATTGAAAGGCTGCAAGAAGGTCTCCCCGGAGCCTTCCCTTCTCCAGGCTGAACAAGCCCAACTCTCTCAGCCTGTCCCCATAGCAGAGGTGCTCCAGCCTCCTCTGGTCTTGCCCCAGCTGGTCCATGTTTTACCTGTTTTGAGGGCCCCAGAGCAGGACGCAGAACTGCAGGTGGGGTCTCACAAGAGCAGAGTAGAGGGAGACAATCCCCTCCCTCAACCTGC
This sequence comes from Eurypyga helias, assembly GCF_000690775.1. Taxonomy (NCBI): domain Eukaryota; kingdom Metazoa; phylum Chordata; class Aves; order Eurypygiformes; family Eurypygidae; genus Eurypyga; species Eurypyga helias. The sequence goes on from NW_010248612.1 coordinate 16,691, forward strand.
AGGTCACACTTCTCTGGATACAGCCCAGGATACGGTTGGCTTTCTGGGCTGCCAGCGCACACTGCCGGCTCATGTTCAGCTTTTTATCCACAGATGCCCCAAGTTCTTCTCTGCAGGGCTGGTCTCAATTCCTTCATCCCTCAGCCTGCACTGATACGGGGGTTGCCCTGACCCAGATGCAGGACCTTGCACTTGTCCTTGTTGAACCTCCTGAGGTTCCCAGGGGCCCACTTCTCAAACTTGTCCAGGTCCCTCTGGATGGCATCCTGTCCTGTCTTCTGTGATAGAATTCCAGCCATTGTCCAGACAAGTCCGTTTGAAGGTCCTGGCAGCAGTGCTTGTCAAAATCCGTTGCAAGTGTAATACATAAATTGCTAAACTGCCAGTTTTGTGATGTTCCTTAGTATCACACTCAGTACTAGAAATTCTTAATATCTTTTTAAAGACCAGAGCAATGATTTCTATTTCCTGTCATTTGAGAATTTTTCAATCTCAAATCTAGGTACTCAAAGTGAAAATTATTTTTAATAGCTTCAGTCAGACTCCTATCAAAGATGATTTTTTTTTGGAATTGGGAGTCTTCCTGGTTAACCATTAACCACGTTAGTGACACATGGTGATGAGAGTGGTATGTCAGCCACGTATCACTATCCTCTGAAATCTAAGTCCTTTAAAGGATCCCAAACTACATTCAAAATGGAGTTTACAGTCAGATAGAGATGTCTGATTCTCAGCATTACTGGGAATTTGTAAGCTTTTTAAAGACAGGTTTCCTGTATGATTATAAATTTCTGAAATTCTCCAAATTGGTTCCTAAGAGCTGTATGTGAAGAAACACGTTTCTCGTTTTTCTCCTGGATTCTCACAAATTAGATCTGAAAATGCTCATAATATAGGTAATCATGCATAGAAAGTGATTCCAGCTTTGTGGCCATATGTAGAATTATACTGATAATATTTTTAAACTGGGTCACTTTTACAGGAAGTGTTAAATATTTAAATTCAAACCTAATCCTTGAAGTATGCTAATTCTGTCTTTTAAAGAATTTGATAGTACTTGAAAGTCAAAGTCTAAACACTATTAAAGAAAAAAACCTATCTGACTAAAAAAAAGAAAAAATATCCCTTAATATAATAATAACAGTAATTTTGGCAAGAAGAAAAGCATCTTTTTCTCAAATACAGAGTTGAACTCAAACCATAAAAAAAGTTTCCTGTTTAAAAACAACAGTGATTTCCTTGTTTAAGGAGAGATGAAAGATAAATTGGTGCAGTTCTCCACATGACCAGTTTATAACAGAAACATATTTGTAATCAGCATTGATTATAGATGCTCCGAGGGCTGGAGCACCTCTGCTATGGGGACAGGCTGAGAGAGTTGGGCTTGTTCAGCCTGGAGAAGAGAAGGCTCCGGGGAGACGTTATAGCAACTTCCAGTACCTGAAGGGGCTGACAACGAAGCTGGGGGGGACTTTTTACAAGGGCCTGTAGTGACAGGACAAGGGGTCATGGGTTTAAATTGAAAGTGGGGAGGTTTAGATTGGATATCAGGAAGAAATTTTTCCCAAGAAGGGTGGTGAGGCACTGGCACAGGTTACCCAGAGAAGCTGTGGATGCCCCATCCCTGGAAGTGTTCAAGGCCAGGCTGGATGAGGCTTTGAGCAACCTGGCCTTGTGGAAGGTGCCTGCCCATGGCAGGGGGGGTGGAACTAGATGGTCTTTAAGGTCCCTTCCAACCCAAACCATTCTATGTTTCCTTAAGCACCACTATTTTGCATAATAAAGTGTATAGATTTGACTTCTGAATACTATAACATGTGTAATTGCTGTCATTGAGGACAAGTTATTTCTGTGTGGCATACCATTTTGGTGTCACTAACAGGCAAGAATTATGAAAGGAAAATGGCATTGGCTGAAAAATAAAGAAAAATAATTCATGGAAGTAGAGCAGAATTAGGATCCTTGTTTGTGCAATTTATGTCAGAAAATTTTGTTTGGTAGAGGGGTGATTCAGTGATGTCTTTAAGAGGCATAAATAGGTGAGAGATGTAGAAGACGACTCTATGGAATATATTTCTAAGTAATTCAAGAATAAACAAAAATTCAGTGTCTTCAATCATTATGAATTTTTAATGCTTTAGAAGTTTGAAATGTTAAAACTGCAATATACTCTTTTGACCACAGTCATAACATTTACCACTGCTGTGATGAATGTTGATGAAATGACGTTACTGAATGCCAGTTTCTTTCACTTGACAGATATGTTTGGAAGCAGTGTAGCTTAGGAAGACATGGCATTTCCCAAGGGATGATTCAGAGAACTTTAAGACAGTCCACTTACTAGTTAATATTTTAGGGAAGGATTTGAGAGCTCTATTCTTTTTTGAGAAGATAAAACTCTGGAATTTTAAAGCTGAACAGTATGGTATCATCTTGGATACATAAAAAGAAATCCTCTTTCATAGATGAAGAAGAAACTGTCATTGCTCATAGCTTAAACTTATTGTGAATATTCTTGTGCCCTAGATTTTTCTGCAACACTCAGTATATGTTTTGAGTCTAAAGCTGTTCTTTTGATAATCAGAAATAATGAATGTAACTGTGGTAGCTCCGTAAAATTGTACTAGTTTTGGCACTACTTTGGAACTCCAAACATCAAAAACTATTAAAAAACATAGGAAAAAAAATAACATGAGTGCTACAGAAGAAGACTCCTTTCTTCACTTTGCATTTTACCTTCTTATTTTGCCAGATAATGGGCTGCACAGACTTTTTTTGTTTACTTCCCTTAAAGCGTGGTATGTGTACAAGGCATAATTATTGGTGCCTGGAAATTAGTTATTGCTGTATCAGTTTTTGAGGGGCTTGGACCAAGAGTGACATCTAGAATCCTGTGCTAGCCATCCATTTTTCCTGCCTACCTCAGAAAGTCATCAGAAGGTATCCAGCTCAGGACAGCATCTAAGCCCTCTGCACGCTGAGCAGCGAGCCTCCTGGGCTGGGTGGTGACACCACCTGGCAGCCGTGCTAGAGAGTACCCTGGGTTTAGCAGTGAACATGGCTCACAGCCATCGTCTCTATGTTTAAACTGCTCCCTCAGTGCAATGCAGGACTGGTCTCAGTGCAAGCTTTGTCATGGAGACACTTACTCATAGAATCCTTCAGAGCATCTGCATTTTTGGGACATCATGAATATCTGGATTGTGAAATCTAAAATGGTCAAATGGTCACTGTATCAAAAGGTCTGTAGACTTTTAACCCACTGAAACCAGCACTAATTAGCTCTCACTTTATGTGTGAATTCTGTCTATTTACATAGAATCATAGAATCACAGAATGGTTTGGGTTGGAAGGGACCTGAAAGACCATCTAGTTCCAACCCCCCTGCCAAGGGCAGGGACACCTTCCACTAGACCAGGTTGCTCAAAGCCTCATCCAGCCTGGCCTTGAACACTTCCAGGGATGGGGCATCCACAGCTTCTCTAGGCAACCTGCGCCAGTGTCTCACCAGCCACTCCAGGAAGAACTTCTTCCTGATTCAGTTCAAATCTACAAAGATCTTTATGCTCACTAGTGCCTAAAATCCATGCCATTTATGGATCTTAAATTTAAAATGTTTTATAAGGATACAGAGTAACCTGGCAAAGTCACTGTGTGTGTAAAATGCACTCATATTTAAATGGCAAAACTCCTCAAATACCAGTCAAGTGCCAGTTGATACTTTTTCAACTAATTTGCACAAAAATATATAATATTTCATTTGTTTATCACACAAGGTGACTCTTTAATCCAAGTGACAATTATATCACAATAATAAATTCATTACAAGTAAGTGTACATTAAAAAAAAAAAAAAGAGGATAATCCCTTCTCAATTCCTATTTACTGTCCTTTAACATGTTTGGAGCAGGTCTTTGGAATTCACATACCATTAATCCTTTGAAAAAGCTTTGATATTCTGTGATGCTGACTGCTTTCCTATTACTTTGAGAACAACTTAGTGATATTATATCTCGTTCTAAAGGTTCTGCACACAGGTGATGGCTCCATGGTGCCTGCAGAGAGAGTAAGCCACATCTAGGACCATCATTTGCGGACAGACCTTTCAACAGAGATACGATTCTACTGTAGATAAAGTAGGTTTCTAATGAACTTCCCTGAGGGCTGAATTGAACGGAGACTGGGACTACTGCCTAAATCAAGCATAGGAGTGAAATTATTCTTTGCTAAAGAGACATTCAAGGAAGCTGTAAGGCTTTCAGAACGTCTAAAAATGGAATTTCATTATGGAAAGTATTCTGTTCTCATCATTGCATATCTTAATCTCTGAAGTTGGTGGACTAACATTGTGAACATTACCAGGGTAACTGAGTACAAAATTTGACACACAAGCCATTGCATTGTTGGGGTCTAATATTAAATCTTTCAAGTTTGGCACTCAGGCCAAACAGGTTTAGAGATAAATTTGTCTGTGTGAAAGACTAAATGGTTCAGTGTTGATAAGAGAAACAAGAAGAGCCAAGAAGGGCTATTGGAACAGGGTAAGTAGCAACTGTGAGAAATGTTTGGATCTTTTCTAGCACTTCTGCAGTTTGTTGTCCCCAGAAGAAAACAACCAAAAAGAGTCCGTGCTGGAGTCTGATGCCTTTTTTTTTATGGTAAACCACAAAAAGCATCTTTGATGTTTACAGTGGGAAGCAAGATCAGAGTTGATCAGACAGCTGCTGACAAGCTTCCCTGAAAACACAGCACAATGAGGTTGCTATAGTCAAGAGTCTATTTCTGTTTCTGTTAGAATGAAGCTAATTTATTTTGTACAATATTAGGAGAAAGAACTTCAAAGTGAAGCCTGGAAAGTTCCATTTCCTGCTTTCTGCCCTTGGTTAGCTGTCTCATAATAATTAAAACTTGTGGTTAAATAACTAGCTCCCCAATATATCATGAATTTACATTCCAGAAATTATGTTTTATTTAAGCATAATGAATTTTTTGAGAAGTTTGGTTTTATTACTGCCTTCTTTCAGAGTAAATGAGGAAAAATGGACAAGGAGCCTATAAAAGAAGAAGAAGAAGAAGACTTCAAAAACTTCCCTGTCCTCCTTTTCTAAAGGGCTTTACATAACAACTCAGTGGGCAGAGCAATTTCATAGCAAGTGAAAAAAATACCCAACCAAATATAGTCTAATAAAAATGTCACTGTGGTTGAGTTGGTTTTCCTATATTACAACCTTTTTGATGAGTAAGAAGAAAAATACAAACATTTACCCTTGGCAGAGCTAATTAGGAATTACACAATGTCCGTCCTTAGATTTTGAAGCATCCATGGATGATTGTCTGGAGAAACATGATGTGCTACCATTTTTCTGGAGCCTTTTATGATGAGAATGTTCTCCTTAGACCATGGCAGGAGTCCATGCAGTAGGTGGTAGAGGCCACCATGGTTTTGATGCAAGTAACTGCTTAGGAAAGAAATTACAGTTACAGATTAGTGTCAGCAATGCATAAATTCTGATAATTCAATTATTTTTTGAAAAAACACTATATCACTTTAAAGTTTGGAAATTATATTTTATTATTTAAAAGCATAAACCTTAAACTTTCTCGCCTTATGCACAAAGGAAGTAGGACCTCCCTGTATCTGCTGAAATACTGTTGAGGCAGGAAGAACTTGAAATGCACTTCCATTGTTCTCAGTACATGTGATTTCTGAACCACCTGGAACATGGCAAGAAAAAGAGTAATGGAAGAAACCACACATGTTAGTCTTCTATGTGACAACAGGGTGTTAAATTCTAAGTGCAGTTTTGCATGCATAGTTTGTTTTTAAGCACTTGCATAAATACATGGTTTAACCTCTGGGTGGATGGAGCATAGAATTGGCCCCAGTTACCCAGATGGATTTTTTACAATGACCTTTCTGTTTCACATGCATTTATTTATAATATTTTAACCTGGCAGACATTCTTTAGGCCAAGAATTACAAAATTACGCTTGTGTGCTTGTATCTCAGTGGATCTTTGTTGACAAAGTAGCTTTTAATAAAAAGGTCTTTATTTTCTACTGTGATTATAGCTTTTGTTATGCGTTCATTTTTTTCACTCAGAAGTCTGTAGTTTTCATGACTTTCTATAGGAATGAAGCTTGACAAAATCTGTTTAAATATAGCCATATGAACACTGAAGTCAGTCTGTTGAAATTGTTCTATTCATTTGAAATGCTTGATAAAAATGTTGTCACAAATTAGAGCTATAGAAGGTGTTTTGGCAGCTGCAGCAGTAGCATTTGAAGCATCTCCATAATTAGTGTTATCTAAAGCTTATTTACTATTCAGATTCACTGAAATTTGCTGTGAAATTAGCAGTTTTTGCTCTCTTAGGACTTTTTAAATAGCATGGTCCAGCACACAACTTGCCTCAGTTATCTTTTTTTTTTTAATGAAGTTGATAATTTACTTACGTTTTTTATTCTCTTTTTCTGATGTGCTGTCTTTTTTTTTCTGACAAAGTTCAAAACACGTACAGATATTGGCTTGATATGGAAAAACCTCCACAATCATGAATAACACTAAAGGAATGAAGAAGAAATCTATTATGAGTATTAGTATATGAGTATTACTGTTGTGTCTCTTGGCCTGAGCTGTTACCTGGCAGCTGAAGCAATCTGTTAGAAGGACACATAAGGTAGAAAACCCTGTTTATTAGCACAGACACAGTCAGAGTCTTTTGTTGTGAAGGAAGACTTATTTTCTGAAGAAGGGGTAAAGAATAACAATATCTTTTTGGCAAATGCCCCCAAAACAACTGCCGTTTTATTACAAAGGTAAAAGGACTCCAAAGCTGTGTCTTGCAGGATAGTTTTGGGATAGAGAGAGGATTAAGTTATGAGTTTACCACTTGGCCCTTTAGTCCTATGTGGAAAAAAGATTTAAGTCATTCCTTCCCCATTCATTGCTGTATTCCCTCTGTCAGCAATAACACTGTAAAGCTGTTGCATTGTTCTGTTTGTTGGTTGGGAGAGAACCAGTCATTAAGGAAGACTGACGTCCAGGTTACCTTTCCCAGCTTCAGGCCTAATCAGAAGAGGTGAAGTCCCAGTGGTTCAGCACTCACTGTAATCAGTTGGAGTCTTCTCCCTTACTGAGGTGGCCTTTGGGTCAGTGGATCCAGAGGGTAAAGCTCTGCCTGTTGGGTTATGCCTCCTTGACAGTGTCCAAAACAGCTACATGAAACAGCAGGACAGCACAGTCTATTAGCACTCCTGTTTACTTCCTAATGAAGAAGGATGTGAGAGTGGTGCCGTACTTGATCATGACTGCTCACCACTGGACTCACCACAGCAGCTGTAGGATGGGTCACATGCACCTTCCTTGAACTGGCATCAGTAGAGCAAGAAGGTTGTTCCACTATGTCACTCTCCATTGCTGATTCTGCGTGAAAAACCGTAGTGAGATCCTGTGTTGTTTTGTAGCTACTAAACTGTCATACTCTAAGGTGTAATGCTTGAGGAGCCAGCAACTGGATCTTTTTACTCTGGACTGATGTCAAACCCTGCGCTCTCTGGTGTGCTGCATAACACTGCTTCGAGATTGCCCATTCCTTTGAGAAGGGGCTAGTTCCTTGATACAAACTTCAACAACAGGCATTCTTCAGGACCATAAAACCAAAATGTGCACTGTAACTCCCAGTAGGTTGTCAGGTTTTTTAATGCCCCAAGTAGAATCTTTTTGAAGTTTCCTGAGATTTTCTCATGGAGGTTTATTTCTGTCTGAGTTTTGAGAATATGTCTGCAAAATGCTTGCTTTTTCCTTCTTTCTGTGATTTGTTAGTAAGGAGAAAGGAATGCTAAATATTTTATTTCCCTGTCTAACAAGTCCATATTTTATAGCATCACAGAGCTTTATCTGAGTGCTACCACCACGTAAAACAAGGTTGAAAACATGTGGACCTAAATTGGACAATACTGTTTGACAGTCCTTCATCTGAAAGATCATAGAATCACAGAATGGTTTGGGTTGGAAGAGACCTTAAAGACCATCTAGTTCCAACCCCCCTGCCATGGGCAGGGACACCTTGCACTAGACCAGGTTGTTCAAAGCCTCATCCAGCCTGGCCTTGAACACTTCCAGGGATGGGGCATCCACAACATCTCTGGGCAACCTGTTTAAGTGCTGGTGGGTGTCCTGAATCCTTTTCAAAAGTCTCTGTTCAAGATAAGTGGTAATAAAGGACGAAGAGTGTATGCTTACCTGTTCACTTGTTATCCACGTTATGGAAAGAGAAAGAAAAGACATGAGTAAAGGAGCTTAATTAACCCCTAATTTTCTGAAATCATCTGTAAATGCCACCTGGCACTAGATAACATGGTGCAGATCATCAGTCATGGCAGTGAAACACTGACATGAGCTATCTCCATGTGCTGTGAAATCTCCTTTGGGAATGGGCTCATGTGCATGGGATGAACCATATGGCTCCTGCCTGTTGCAGGGCTGGAGCTGAAGGACTTTCCCCCATCCTCTAGCTCTGTGGCACTCCCCTGGATGCCTCTGTCGTTTTGGGGAGGCTATTCTTAGCTATCCTTTAAGACTGACACTGACCTGTGCCTGAGATCCCACTGTTGTCCCTGGATCGGTAATGAGGTAGCCATGCACGGATGGTTTGGACACCACCAATGGAAGGGCACATGCCGCCTCCTGCCTGAGATGGGAGGCACCTCCAACCCTTTTCGCTGTGTCCTAGGTGACATTTTTCCCATGCCTGTTTCCTGCTTTGATCTATTGAGGATCTAGTCGTCCTTCTGGAGTGAGCAGCAGTGCTGGGAACAGGATGTTTTGCATAGTACATTGGCCCTCTCGGAGCATTGGGTCCTCCTTTCCTTTCAGTGTGCTTTGCTTGACCTCACTGAGCTGCATGTGGCCCCTGTCATACCTCAGCTGCTAGAACGCTGGTGTGGACATGCTAGATGTGGGTCAGAGATGGACAGTTGCTTTTCAGGAGGGTTTTGTTCCTTGTGCTCTGCATATGGCTGGGCACCACAGGGACCAGCAGCTCCCCAGAGGCTGGGAACTTCCTGGGGCAGCAGCACAGGACCTTGCAGCCAGGGCTATCCCACCCTCAACCAAGGAGCTGGACAAGGTGGGGGCACAGTGAGGAAGACCTCTCACTGGGCATTGGGCATCTCCCTGGAGAGGGGGATGGACTGATACCTGCAGAGGGATGCTGCAGCTTTGTATATATAAAACATATGCTTGATTTGAAAGTAATGAGACTCAGCTTTAATAGAGGAATTTAACAATTCATTAAAAAGGGACCTAAAATTTGCCTTGGGTACTCTGCTTGTTCACATCTATTGGACAGCATACCTACTGTCACTGGGAAAGAGGGACTCAGAGGCTCTACAGCAACTCTTTGTAACTTCACTGAAAATAAGTGGTGCCTTTTTGAAAAATAACTTGGTTTAGGGACTGCCTGTGAGTCCAGGGACTGTTAAAGACCACCAAGAAGTGGACAAAGCACATTACCCATTAATAAATCAAGTCTGTTCCCATTCCCTCTGTCTGTGTTAGCCCTCTCAAGCCCCTCAGATGCTCTACTACTGGTAAAAATCCATTCCTGTAATCTCAAATGCTTTGAAGTCTCAGTGACCAACCTGCAGATCTCTGAAACAGAGAAATGATGTTTAAGGTGATAATAACAGTTACACAAAGACTGATAGATCTAGCAAATGATAGCTGACAAACAACAGCATTTACAAATCTACTCTTGTCTGATCAGGAACAAGCATCCAGCAGTGCACGAGCACCAGACCCCATTGAAAGCAGTAACAAAACCCCCATTGACTTACAGGGAACTGAGATTTCAGCACTCATATTTAGCAATTCAGCTGCAGATTTTGTGGCAAAAGAAAGGTATTTGTATGCAATGCTGACCACCCAAGAGATGGGACAACAGCCCTGGCGTGGAGCACAGAACAAAGGAATGTTGAGCCGGATCCACATGTGCTGCACAATACACTGGCAGCGTTTGTACAACTAGCCCATCATGATGTGAGTCACGGATAATAAAGAGCTGTCTGTAATCCCACGCAGCAGCAGCAGCAGGGCATGAGGAGCTGCAGCCGTGGCTCTGTAGGCAGGATTCCTTAAAGACGAGTAATCAGGTCGCTTGACATATGTTTGGCATCTGTATGGCCAAGCAAACAACTCAGCCAAACACCTGGAAACATCATGGGATTGGTAAAAACAGATGTGTGACTAACAGGAAAATCATGCAAGCCCAGTTTTCTCTTCATCGCTTTTAAAAATGCCTGCTATTTTCCTTGTGCACTCACTATGGAAAATAAAATTTCATATCCTCTTTACTGTAATTAAACCCATTTTAAAAAATAAATTAAATGTTCTGTTACTCTCACTGAGTCCCAGATTTGTGTGAATTAGTAAGAGCAAGAAGTTTTTCAGAAAATGTTACATCAGCTTGTCAGGACTTCAGTCCGAGCCAGCATACGTCATCTTTTCATACATCTGTGAGAATGCCTTTTTATTGTTTAGATTCATGCTTTGTTCATTTGTGAACCCTTATAGAGACAGATGTCGTCTTGGCTAGCTTGACAGAAAACCAAGAGTTCTCTCCTCTCTGCCACTTTTATAACTTGCACCAAGAGCTCAGAGGGTGGCTGCAGGGTGACAGGCAGGAGGCCGTAGAAAACTGTCTACAACTGAAATTCAGTTTTCAAATTTAGGCGGCTCCTGTCAATATCTTGAAGCTCCCTGAGAAATGTTGAGTGTTGGCAGTGCTCCATAGCTTGAGGGAGATTGGAAATCATTGATCTGAAGGATATAAACTAGGAAAATCTGGAACCTAAGACTGCCTGCTCTTCCTGGGTGCACGTATAGGTAGCTTGGTTAGCTCAAACTCATAGTCACATCTGTAAAACCAGCTTGTGAAGGAGACCATCATGCTTGCAGCAGTTTGTGTTTTCAGTGAAACATTCAGTCTGATGTTTTTTGATCAAGTCTACTTCCAAGAAGTAACTGACCCTTCTGTTTGTATTCCTTCTCACAAGGAAACATTTATAATTTCACTGAGCTGTTAATATAGCTGTCATCCCTGTTGGTCTTCATTGCTGCTTAAGGTGTTTTGATGGGACCTGTAGTGATGGCTGCTGCTGTCTAAAAATCCTGGATTCATTTGCCTTTTGATTTAAGCATAGTTTTAAAAATAAACAAGGAAAGAACTTCCCAACAGAAAAAAAAAAACTGACAAAGGTTTAAGTCTGGATAGGGCGAGCTAGAATTTTTAGCGCTCACACTCATCAGAGAGCGATTAGAAAGAGATTTAGTAAAAACTATTGTTTACTTTTGAGCATTCAATACATAAACCTCCCAGATTAACGCTGTGTCAGGGACTCTCTACTCCCATCTCATGGTGAGCAGAGACCACAGCAGCTCTGGGATCAGAGGGCCTGACCCTGGGATGTCTGAATTTTGTGGGAACTGCAGATATTTTCAAAACACACGTGAGACAAAAAATCAAATAAAATCACCCCCTAGAATAATATTTCTCCAAGTCATACACTTAAAAATAAAATGTACCATTCTGTTTTGCTTTGAATTTCTTAATAACATGTACCACATCATCTGAATGTATCCTTTTGCTTTGAAGAGAAGGTCTGGTGCTTTAAATCCACTCTCTAATGCTGCTGGGAAAAATCATCTGTGAATTACAGTCAATAGTACAATTGAGTGAGAAATAAGGTAGATCACTAATGGATACTTAAAAGCAACTCCATTGTTTATGAATCGCTCGTGCTTGGGCAAACTATCCTTCCCACAGTGACATGTGCCTTCTGAGAATAACCAAGAAGCTAATTCCTTTCTTCTCTGTCACACTTAAGGTTTAGGAGTAACATGGTAATACCCCATTAACAGTGGCAGATTTCCTTAAGAAAAATGAAAACAATGTATTTCCTTCTAAATGGGAGAATAAACAGTGGATGCTTTCCTATTGATGACTCAAGGATCCATGGCTGGGCACTCAGAAGCTGAGGCAAAACCTGCTGCAATGATCGACTGTGAAGTAACCCTCTTGGTTCTTGGGAAATGCTCTTGTTGCTGTGTCTGGCATGCAGAGCTGTACTTGGAGGAGGCCAGCATCTTCAGATAACACATCTTTGCTTGCATCATACTCCTGCTTTAGTCCATAATGAACGATTGTTTTACATACCCACAATTTTTGTTCATCCAGTGTGAGACACCTGACTCCCTCATTGAGGTTACATGACCTTCTACCCTTCCATAGGTCCCTACACCCTTCTGGGCTCAAAACTTCACCATGGTGCAAAACAGTCTCCTTATAAGAAGGAAATCCTGCCTGCTGAATGTGGGACCTCTTTCAGTTATGGGAGTTAGTTCACCTGTGGAGGGGTTTTGAGGAGAAGTACACTTGGGGGTTAGCCGCTGCATCAGGTTCCATGGTTGTCATGGTTTAACTCCGGC
>NW_010248613.1:0-80931 GCF_000690775.1 Eurypyga helias
CAGATTAAAAGGGGAGCAAGGTCCTGGTTCTGAATGCTGGTGTTTAGTTAGGTCTTGTTCTCTAACCTGTTTCTCTCAGCTTCCTTTAAGACCTCTCCGACCATTCTTCCGTCAGTGGGAAATTTACACACATATCCAAGAGCAAGATTTGGCCTTATGAGATTTGAGCCTAGGATAACCATAAGCGTCCATTTTAAATCCTACAGTGATGTGGGGAAACCCTAAACCTGCCCTTGGGCACCACCCAAGCACAGTACCAGACTACTGGTTTCTAACTATCTTGTCAGAGCATCCTCATAACCTTTTTACTGGCCAGGGCCACTGGGGACCGTGTGTTAGTAGGACTGAGCCATGCCTTTTCCTGCCTGACAATAAAATCTATTCTAATTATAAATCCCTGCACATGTACCCTCTGAAGGGCAGGAAAAGCTTTTACCACTTGGGGTTAGGATTGAGAAGTTAGTGATCTCTAGGTGGTGGAGTCAAGGCAGACTTGTTGTAGGAGGCATTTGCGAGAGCAGAAGTGGCAGGAGCATTGGTGAGGACCTTGCAGCACACACCTGGAGGAGAGCCCTAGGATAAGCTCATGGTCTGGGTTTGGGAGCTTGCTGAACATGCAGCAAATTCAGCACCATGTCTCCATTCAGGCTCAGTGGTGTGGAAGGAGGTGACAGTCCCCCGTTTTAGCTGGAGGAACCGTATGAGCAGGGTGCACCTTGGTACAGCTCTGCACACCCAAAACTGAATGGGACCGGGTCCTGACTTCCCACCTCTGGGTCTCCTTCTCCCTCTTGAGGCTTGAAGGGGTCCCAAGGGAGTGGATGTAGCATTTTTCTATTCTATACATAAAATTATTTTTCCACTCAGAAGTGTTCCTTTTTCTTTTAAAATTCTAATGGGAAATTCAGAGGTTAGTTGTTAATTTCTACATTCACATATTGATTTAAAACATTAAAAAGAAACTAAATTTTAGGGGTTTTGTGGGTGGTGTTTCCAACACACCCCCTCCCACCCCCACCACCCCCCCGCCATGTATTCCTTTCGTGAAATTTCTATTTTGGAACATACAGAGTGGAGTAAAAGGAGGAAAATAAAATTAGAGTCACTCATTCTATTATGATTAATGGTAAGAAAACAAAGGAGCGGGCGGGGGGGAAAGAATTTTTACATATAAAAATATTTGAACCTTTGAAAAATAGCTATAAATCTCCATCTACTTTCACATCAAGATATTGCCAGCAGATCGGAAACAACATTTGAGAAATTTTCTCAGTCGAAAAAACTAGATGATAATCCCGTTGCTACTGCTCTTAGATTATTTATCAGCTTGGCCATATGAATTGCCCTTCAAGAAAGGAAAGGAAGCTCATGCAAGATTAGTAGTTCTCAGAGTGGCCTCAGATGTCATTTTTAGCTGACAAATGCAGCAGTTTCTGACAACATTTCAAGATATTTTTACAGAAAATTTATCTCAGTATTTGCCATTCTAGACCAAGGAAAACAAATTCCATATAAATGAGCAGTACACAGTGAGAAAACCTGAAACATCTACAGGTTTTTTCCTTACATCATGCATCATTCCCAGATTGGACGCCAGTTGTGCAGTGGCTTTTTAGTGGTGAGAGCAGGATATTGGGTTTCAGGACTCTTGGGTTAAATTATCGAATCTGCCATTGATTTGCAGTGTGACCTTGGGCAAGTTATTTAAAGTGAAAGATGTAATTATTAGTTTCAATTGGCCAGGCTTGCTTACTGTCTATGGCTTCATAGCAATTGCTACTTTTTATAAGAAGGGGTGTGTATGTCTTTGTCACTTTTTTGCAAACAATTTTTCTTGTTTTGAAGGCTTTGAGGTTTAGTTGTTTGTTTGTTTGGGGGTTTTTTTGTGTGTTTTTTGTTGTTGTTTGGGTTTTGTTTGGTTTTGGGGTTTTTTTTGTGGTGTTTGGGTTTTTTTTTGTTTTTAATTCTCTCTCATAACGTACAGAAAACCCAAATAATCCATCCGAGAAAACTAATAATCTGAACACTGCAAGTAGTTTTGCATACACTGCAAGCTATATGCATGAGTACTCAATGTGAACAGCTTGTTTTCAGGTAGTACATTTTTGCATATGGACATTGTTGCTTGATCAGTGCCTAAAGGAACAGTAAAGGAAAAACAAACTGCACAAATACATGACAATTATAAATATTGCCTTTTGTAATAATTTAAATAGGGATAGTACAAAAAAAACCAGAGGTTTGGGGGTGAGGCCAAATAAATATGAAGAGGAGGGTGGGGGGGTGGTGGTGGTGGTGTTTAGCAGATAATATTATCCAAAGTGAAGGGGGTAAGTAGGAATCATCTCCACATTTCTGTAAAAGTATAAGCTTTCAAATCATTCTAAATAAAATTCTGGATAAAAAGAGCTGCCCACAAGTGTGCTCAAGCACTTGGTCACTTTTACTTAACACTGTAGCAGTGTTTCAAAAATAAGAAATTTCCTATTTTTCACACCTTGAAGTAGATTTGTTGAATGCAACATAAAAAGGTGTGAGGGGATTCCCCACATATTCTCACGCTTTCTGACTTATCTTTATATTTTTGCAAAATATTTCAAGATGGAAATTCTAATTCTGAGAATTGTCTGGGAAGGGGAAAAAATATTTCCATTTTAAACAATATGATTAGAAGAAAGTTTAAATTTGAAGTAGTCTGTAAGTTAGGATTTGTTCTATCTTTTCTGTAGCCTGATGGGAGCATGCAAAAAACAGTATAAAACTTATATGTCCTGCACAATTATTCATTTTGAAGGTTAGCTATAGTTTATAAAGTGCTTGGAGATCCTCTGATGAAAATTCAATAACTATGTCATCATTGTTATTATTGTGAATATCATTATTTTTATTCCCCTAGTGAAATAAGAAATCAGTTTGTAAAGATTACAACAGCTGCAGGGAATGTGCCTCCATAACTTCTCTGTGTTTTGTACCAGTGCCAAAAGAAGTTTATAAAACACTGCAGGAGTAACGGTGTTCCTAGCTAAGGGGCAGGAATTTGCTGGAGTTGTCAAATGTTCACTCGATATGACAAATCTAATGGGTGCACGGTGCACTATTTTTCATTCAAGGGATGCATAAAAGTCTTTATATAAATGCTCTGGGATTCACATTTTTAACCTCAGGCAAACATTTGTAATTTGTAGGGGCATGCAAGGTGCAGTTATTATGCGTAATGTGGGGACTGTTAAGGGTGATGCCTGGTAAATGGCATAATGAAGAGGTCCTCTGACACAAAACCACCTGCTCACGGTTTGTTACTAACCCTAAACCTGGGCTGTGGGAGTGACCTAAACCACAGCTGCCACAGCAGCTCCAACTCACCAGGGACCTAAGGGGGGTGGCTTTGTATCACACAGGGGCAGATGTCGCTCCCCTTTGGAGGTCCATAGGTCTTGAGTACTCTTGCAGGAATAAAGAGAGTGCAGAATTTCCCAGGAATTTTGGCCATAAACTCTTTATGGTACAAGTGTCACAACCTGGACTTCTCACTCGAAATTAACTGTTACTTGAGTGGACATTTATCTGACAAGTTAATCTGGTCTTTCTTATGTGTGAGGAAAAGCTGGTAATGACTGAGGTTAGGAAGATCAAAAGATGGACCAGAAATTAGGGCAGTAATCTGGTTCTTGAATGCCAACTTCTGCTCTACCACAGACTCACCATACAACTGTGGTGAAGATCCTTATTCATCTGGTACACCAATTGTCTGAGTGTAAACTGGTGCTAAAAGTGATGCCTAGCTTCCCTTCCAAGTGAGGATTGATGCAAGACAACTTTTGTGTGGTGTTCAAATGAACCCCTTCCATGTGGAGAGTTTTGCTCACCAGCTATCTGAATCAGAGGGCAGTCCTGAAAAGGGGGCAGTGGGATTCATTCAGGTGAAGGAATATTTAAGTGGCAGCAGATGGAAAATTATCTTTATTTTTCTAAATAAGATGTCACAAAAAATGGGAAAATTAAATCCACTTCTCAGGACATGTCCCTGCACAGGAAATTCATTGGAGTGGTCTTTCCCTGATAAGAACTTTCCCTGGGAAGCAACTGAGTCTGTCTTTTGTAAGGCGCTCTGAAAAAATAACTCCCAGAATCCAGATCCTGTCAAAATTATGTGAGAACACTAGACATTTTACTATCAAAATATTTTGGCTTCAGAAACTAGCAAATCTTTCTGCCTCGCTATGAAAAGATGCAGGAAAATGAAGTGATTGCTCACTGCCATAGAGGTTTGTGGCATGGTGAAAATCACTTCATTTCCCTCCATTCTGAGACCCCACAAGCTCCTGGCACCTCGCCCCGTATTCCAACTGCTGCCTCCTGCTAGAAGACTCGCTGTTCACCAGCCAGCTGAGAGGTGCTTGCTGCAGTATTCCCCTTTTATTCCTAAAAGTGTCCTGTTAAAATCATGCCCCACTGGCTCCATAAAAAAGCATTACTTGGCACATAGCTTATACACTGGAATGTCATCTCCTGGATTCAGTTGCAGTGATGGGACACAGGGTGAGTGTGATGAACACACTGGCATCTCACCGATGCCGGTAGGGGGGTGAAGCCGGTCCCCACAGCTCTCTTTTACATGCTGGGACAGGGTTAGCTTGTACCTGGCTGATCTTAGCTGCCATGTGGCCTGCCCACCACTGCCTCATAAGTAATTAACACATTTCAGATTTGTTTTGACACTTTGACACACTATTTTCCTAGTTTTAAATGGAAGGTTTCTTAATTTCTTGTTAGAGTGGGACCCAGTGTTTGAAAGTTTCTGAAGTTTAGAGCTACAGGTATTCCCAAATCCTTCTGTTTAAAATAGCATAGCCAGATGTTTTCTTCTGAAGTCCTGTTTCAAAAAGTCACAGTAGGCTTTCCATGACAAAATTATTTCCAGCAAGCACCTTGTAAGGCACAGACTCTGTGGAAGCAGGGAATGCACCAGCCTCGTGCTCCCCTCTGGAGCCAGCATCCTTCACCAGACCTGGGAAGCAGCTCAGGCATCAGCTTTGTGCTGCGTTTGACACATCCCTGTGCTGCTGTCCATGCTGATACGTAGGGACGGACTCGCTGAAGAGTGGCAGCGGGGTGAGGCAGTGTTTGTGCAGCCCACAGCAGGATGTGTTCTTACCCAGGTGGCACCAGAACAGCTGCAAAACCCACAGAGACAAATCCAGGATTTTGAAAACCCTTTAAATTTCTGTCCCTAAGGCCTTGGAAAACCTCATCTTCAATTCACCTGCTAATATGACTGCTGTTTCCAAGAGTTAGCAGGCAGCTGGAGAGGCTTTCTGAGGCTGCAACCTGTACATTAGCACAGAGATGCTCACCAAAAGGTGCCTAAAGGTCCTGGAGCTCTGAAGAGCCATGATGGTGACTCTCCCCATGCAGCTCCGGGACCAAGACCACCTCTGCCTGCCCTAAACATGCTCCACGGCCTCATTCATCCTGGAGTGAGCACAGGCAGGTCTCCTGCTCAGGTCTACTTCCAATCACCGAGCCCTGCTGAATAAAATGCTGCTCACATTGGAGCCAGTGCGGGTCAGGGGTGGCTGGGGCAGAGTGCATGAGAACTTCCCTCTGTCCGGGAAAACACTTTTAATAGAACAAATCTGGCTCCTCGCAGCAAGCAGCCAGCCACGGTGGAGGGGAGGGGGGCAAACGCAGAGGCTTCTCCAGCAGCTGTCAGCCCGCCTTTACAGCAGCAGCTATTAAAGCCAGTGAATGGGAACCATCCTCCCATGTGGCACTCTGCGCTCTCTGGCAGGCTGGAGCCAAGGTGAGTGAGCCAGGAGGACCGTCCAGCAAAACTCCACACTGGTGTGGTAAGGGAAAGATGTTTGTGCCATGAGGTGCCACAGTTTTGCCCTCTGACAGACAGGGCCAGCCCCACACTGGCACCCTCTGTGAAGCTGTGGCAGCACTAAGCCTAGAGGATTTCTGGGAGGGCAGATTCCAGGCCCAGATTTGCTTTGATCTGAGTTAAATCCTCAGCCCAATATTAAAAAGCGGGTAGTCTGCAGAGCGAATCCTGACCAGCAGGATGTGAGCAAGCTCCACACCAGTTTCCTGAGCTCTGGTTTACAGGGTAAATCCCACAAAGCCGAGAGTTCCTTCATCTCAGGGCTCCACTGCCTGCTGCCAGCCTGCAGCCAGGCAGGGCCAGGGCAGGCGTGGGCAAGGGGCTGCACCCATGGACCACTGCCTGTGCAGGGCAGGATGCTGAGTAAAGGACACAGCTCCACTCCGAGAACTGAAAATTGGAAGGAAAAATGTGGCCAATCTTCATAGAAAGCTGGTGCTTAATTACTGTCTGTGACACAGTTTTTGCTTGCTTTCTGGAAGGGCAAGCTGTGCTGGCTCAGGGGCTCAGCCTGGAGGTGGATGTTTTCTTTGTAATCAACCATTAGCTCTTAGGTGGGGCTTCTCAGCCATCACGCACAAGCTGCTACCTGAAGCTTAGGAGTCAGTAGGAATTTTCTAACTCTTCAGAAGGCAGGGAAGCATCATAGGGTTTGGACAAAGTCACCTGCTGGTCTATGGACCACTAGAGAGGAAAACATTTTCCAATGCCCAATCAAGTGATGCAACCTCTAGATCCAATTATATTTTCATTTTGTTTCTAAGTAAGCATTCGTCTGGGATCTGTTGAACCCAGTCAAGGCTATAGCTGATGGTTTGCTTGGACCAGCCCTGATCAAGCAGCTGAGCCACTCCGAGCTACTCATGCTCCAACAGTGTGAAAGCAGCATGTGATCTTGGCCATCTAAAATCAGAGGGCAACAGGCACCTTTGTAGGACTTTTCATCCCACCTCCAGGGTCATGCTGGGCATGTTGCTTTAGCTGGCTATCGAGAGCATCAGGGTGTTGAGATAAAGTAAAGGACTAGCATTTAGGTGGCTAAATCGGGGTGAGCTCTGTCCAACCCCAAAAACATTGCTACTGTTACTTAAAAAGGCTTTCTCATCGGATGAAGTAGAATGATGATGGACATCCCACCTGAGCCAGACTCCTACTGGCCACCCTGTTTTATCAAGGTCTGGGAAATTTTTCATTTTAGATATACAAATATTTTGTGGTTTTTTTACTCACAGCAGCTGGACTTTATCAGCAGGTCACCACAGTGAGGAGATAAGAAGCCTGCTTCTCTAGGCACCCTAGTAGGATTATCACAATTCCAGGTTGGCTTATATGGCCATTAAAACCACCTCTAAAGTGGTTTTGACTTCAGTGCCTTTACATCAGCTTTGTGGTTCAGAGGACTCTTGTGCTAACAGAGGAAATGGGGGTTTTGTGTGTCTATCACAAATTGAAGTAAAGACATACAGATACACCCTTATACACTTTTATTACCTTTCACATGAATTTATAAGGTGGGACCTCATAAATTTGCCATCACTTACTCCTGTGACCACCCTTCTTGCACCACCTTGCAGCATGCAGCCCATCTCCAGCAACAGGCTCCTTGTTCCAGCAGAGATGGAAATTTTGGTCAAAGAAGCATTTTAGGAATCCTCAGTGAATTAGGCAAATTGTTTATTAAAAGAAAGAAAAAAAAAAAAGGAGAAGGAAAGAGGAAAAAGGAAAGGAAAAAGAAAAAAGGAGGAGGGGAAGAATGAGGAAAAGGAAAATGGAAGAAGGAAAATTCCCATTTCCCCCAACTTCAAAACTTGAATGATCTTTCATATCAAATTATAAGGAAATTTCATCATCAGTTGAACAATGGGTTTTTTTAGAACTGTACTTATGAGAGGTACTATATCAGCTTTTGAAAATGCAAACAAGATGATGTATTGCTGGACAATTTTAATATTCTGCAGTTCAAGTCCCCAAAACCTTGCAGAGATGTTTCTGCACAAAACACTTCTTATCCTTGCAAGCTATTTGTGTCTCAGTGGGGATGTAGAAACCCGGTCTTCCCACAGTGTGGTAAGGAGGGGCAGTGAGCCATGTCCTGCATCCACACTCCCCGCTACCAGTACTGGTACCAGTGGTACACAGCTGGTGGGGAGAACTGCTGTGGTGCCTAGGGCCAGGAACCCGCTCTACTCCACAGTGCCAGCAGAGGGAAATCAGCCCAAGAAGAAAATCATTGACCCATCCTGATGAAATGAACATTACAGCTCTCATACTGCACTAGCTGGAGACCTGAACGCAAGTTTTTTGGTTTTAGAAAGATACATTTAAGCAGAGATTTCGTTGTAGATTCCCTCATTCTGTTTCAGCGGCACATCTTCTGCAAGTCAGGTCTCTGTGCTCAGGAGTTAGACTCAGGCAGTCCAGAGGAAAAACTGATTTTGCCCTAAAACAAAATTCAAAGTAACTTGAGCCTGTGGAAGACAAAGAAAGTTACTGAAGCCTCCCCCCAAGGAAAAGGAAAGGAAAAAGAAACTCCTATTGCATCCGAAGTGGAAAAATTTGGTGCAGACATTTTGAGGGCTTTTAGTTTTCTAATCAAAAATAGTGCAACTCCTAAGAAAGCACATGTTTTCCTCAAAATGTCAGTGCTGACAAACACCGAAACCCTGCTCCATTTCCCACGGGGGCAAGCAGGAGGTGACAACCCAGCAATCAGCATCCAGGCTGAAGGCAGGGAGGCTGGGTAGAGCAAAGGCAGCTCCAAGGGCCAAGCACTCCAGTTCTGCCGGGGGAGGGGTGCTGCCTGACTGCATGGAACCTATCCTCTGAACATTCAAACAGCTTTTGCCTTGCTCCTCCTTGCAGCCTTAGGGAAACAGGGAACAAGCCTTCACCTTCTGTGGTCCCACTGGAATTGCAAAGGTATGTGGGACAAAGAAGACTCCAACATTATAGATATCCCTTCATCTGGCTACAACACCACCATCTGCCTTTTCTCTATGTATGTATAGATAGTCCTTATATGGTCATATTCCTCTATAAAAACCACTGTGGCTTGGAAAAGTTCATTTTGACTGCTGTCTGTCAAAATACTTCCTTACTCCATTAATAACAATTATGAGTATGTTTACATAGCAACTAACATTTGCAAAATGCTTTACCCATGAATATATGTCTTAATTACTCACAGAAAATTATTTCTTTACCCCAAATTAGCCCCTTTTGTTTGCCTGACTCGCTTCCAATCAGTTCATGATTACAGCCAACTTAATGAATGCTTCGCATGGGCATACTTCATCCTGAGGATGGCTGGTAATTGTGTGATTGTCGTGAGTTTCACTGCCTATTCTGTGTTTGCTTTCCAAAATCAAAGCACTTTTAACTGGGCAAATAAATCACTGGTATATCTCTATTATGTAATTTTTTTCCTAAAAAAAAAAAAAGGCAGATCATTTTGAATTGAAAATTTACTTTCCATAACTACCATGCAATCTTCAGGTACTGCTCATTGCTTGGCCAGCCTTCCTAACTTTATCACCCTCTTTTTTGCCCAATTGCTGAAACAGATCCAACCACACACACACATTTTACATACACTTAAAACAGCCACAGGAAGAAAAAAGCAGATCAAAACTCTTTATGGAGTAAAGACCGTAAAGACATTAGTTCATCTGCTAAAGCGAAATGCAGTGTGTTTAGTACCCAAGAGCCCTGAAAATATCACAGCCAAAGGGCATAAGCATTTGGTGAAGTAGAGCATCACTGACAGCTTAGGCTGAAATTTGTCCCACATCATGAAGACTGAAATGATACTTCTAAAGCCTCTTGGTGGATCGCACTTGTACATACTACCCTAAAATCATGGCCCTGCTGCAGCCCAGCATGGCACTGAGGCGGTGAGAGCTGCGACTGACTGCATTGTCAGCAGCACACGGGGTGCTGGCTGGGATGGCTGCCTGCATCGCTCCACCATTCATGCTACAGCCTTCGTGGAGCAACAACTGCTGAGATGGGCCTTTAGGAAAGGGCACAGATCTGTGGTTGCTGCAGAGAAGGGAGCTTTAAAGACCTGATTTCCAGAGATGTTGAGCCCTTTGCTCTTCGTAGAGTGAAAATAGAAAGATTTGGAAGGGGAATGAGAAAAGGGGAAGAAGAGAAGGGAATATGCCCAGATGGAAACATGACTTTCAGTGGCTTCAGACACCATTGGAAAGCAGCTCATCTGAAGTCAACTACAGGCAAAGCTAATTCTTCAAGGCCAGCATGTGTGACAAAAAAAAAAAAAAAAAAACCAACCAACCAAGATGTATGTGCAGCCCCTCTGCATCCAAATCCTCGCAGCCGCCAGCCTTCCACCACAGCAGCTTTCATCTTAGCATGTGCTCATGAGGATGATGCTGCTGGTGTGGGGATGGAGCAGGAGCAAACAACCCATCAGCCCGCAAAACCCCTTCAAACAAGGAAAAGGGACAAGTGTGTCCCTCTGTACCTGGAGGGGACCCAAGCCTGCCACCTCCTAAACAAAGTTGGACAGGAACGGGCTTGCTCCTTTGCGAGAGCAGCTCTTGGGGGAGAGCAGGCACATAACAAAGGCTATTGTTTAGCTGGGCTTGCACCATCTATTTTTCTGTCCCCTGTGTACAAACCAGCAGGAGCCCTGGGGGACACTGCCACACCAAGCCTGGCAGAACCCATGCAGGGCGGTGGTACGGAGCAGCCCCTCGGCACATCTCCAGCCTGGGAGGGCATGAGGGGACAAGGCAGCCGCAGCGTGCACACTCTCGTGCCCAGCCCTCCGGAAGAGAAGGAAACCGGCAGAGACAGGCAGCTAAGGGACAGGCGGGAGACAGGAACAAGGTCAGCACAAATGCAGGAACCCCGGTCTCAGCTGCAGACAAAGGTAATTGGACAAGCGGTTTTAAACTCCCGAGTGAGTAAGGGTTTTATTGGGAGAGCTCCCAGTGGGAAGTAAGCAGAGGCTCCAGGTCTGGCACCACTCAGGCCATCAAGGCTGGGTATTGTCCAGATTTGCAGAAGGAGATCCCAAGTTTAGGCTTTGGGTGACCAGGTGGAGCCAAGCCTTGGGAACAGGCGACGCCAGCACTGGGATGTCTGGCGCGTCATGGAGTGATTTAGATGCTTGTCACCAGAAATAAATAGACCTTCATTGAATTAGGTAAATATGCCTCTCATCTGGACACTCACTGCTAAAAACAGGCAACTTTTAGAGCAGCAAGGGTTGCATTTACTGTAAAGTTGTGTCCTCCCTGCTCCCCATAAAGGCAAACACCCACAGCTGTATGAGGCCAGCACATGCAGTGCCTGAGCAGCCATACAGCTGTCCAGCCTTGGGGGCTGCACCGGGACAGCAGTGGGATTAAACCCCTCCCACTCCTTCACCCAGGATTAAGCCCACCATTTATCAGCAGTTAATTAACAGATTACTGGGAGGCTGAGAGAGGCTTTTTAGATAGAGTGAACTGGTCTGGTTGGCCGACAAACATAAGGATGTTGGACTCACTTTGGATCCACTGCTATTTTGCAGGGTGGTGGGAAGTGCAGATAATCATCAAAACTTGACAATTGCTCCATTTTTCACAGATTTTCCCACCAGAAAACAGTATATGGGGTTTAAAAGTCTCCTCCTCTGAAAGGCCTAAAGTAGGACAGACACAAAACTGTTGATGCTGGGTTTTTACTGAAAACATGGTTTGCAATTAATAGAAAGTTTTCATGAAAACTGTTTGATTTCTTTGGAAAAGTTTGGCTTGCAGTCAAAAGAGAATAAATAACCAAAATGGAATGGAAAGTTTTCTCTTTTTTTTTTTTTTTCTTTTCAAGAAGAAAAGATCATTTGCATGTGGTCTGGTGTTCCAGTGCCTCCTGGGAGATGGAGCTGAACATCTTTATGCCACTCCAGCAGAGAGACAGTTGTGGGGCAGCATGGAAGACACAGCGCTGGTGGGAGGTCACAGAGGAGAAGGCCAACAAAAAGGTCCCTGGAGCACCAGCATGACTCTGGGCGACGTCAGCAAAAAGAACCAGCTGGGACACAGCCTGATGGCTTTTTGTGACAATTCAAAATTATCTCTGGAGAGGGGGGAAAATGGCCAAACTATTTAGGAGAAATAATAACGAGTTCCATTTTCCCCTTATTTTCTTGAGGGAAGGCCAAAAATTTCTGTCACTGGGAAATAATTATTTCAAGTGTGATGACATTTCCTTTTCTTGCTTTGTCCAGACTGTCCACCTGAGGAGCTGGAAGGCCAGAGACAGGTAAGGACTCTACCACCCAGAAACCTGGTGTTCCAACACTTCTGTCCCTCCAGGCACATTTAACCAGTGATCAACTGACACCCTAGCTTGCAAAAAAAAGAACAAGCCAGCCTGGAACCAGACGTGCTCCAAACACCACAGGAAACCACGATCTGGATCCCATTAAAAGACACGAGGAGATGTTGCCCTGATTTCGGCAGCATTAGCACTCAGCTCAGAATGAGTGCAGCCTCCACAGAATCTGCAAAGTCACAGGCAAAACCCGACCTATCCCTAATTCTCATCCAGGGCTGTAAAGGATCAATCTCCTTCTTACTATTTATTGATATCTTGCAGGGCTCCACAGAGGAAATGGCTGTAAAATCCAAACTACAGCTCCCCCACGTGAAAGGGATGACCTTTGGTCCCCACAGACATCCCATTTCTTACAGCAGAAGGCTGGACAGAAGGGCTGTGAGGGTGATCCTCCAGTTGCTTTGCAGCCCCAGCAGTGATGCCCGAGCACCGGAGGTGTGATGGTACCCACAGGGTCCACACCCAGGCCAGCCCAGCCCAGCCCTGCAGCTGCTACTCTTCAGGTAAAGCTCCCATCCAGGGGCCCCTTTGGGAGAGTGGGGCACTGCTGCATTGGGCTCAGGAAGAAACCTGGCCCAGCACAGTAGGAGTACTTCCCATTTGAAATCGTATTCTCCTTAAAGTGGGAACATTACCCTCCTTGAACTCCAGTCTGCCTTTCTCCCTCTCCTTTTTTGTCTTTTTCTTGTCTTTTTTTGATCGCACATTCCTATTTTCTGAAACATTTTCCACTGCAAAGCCACTCAGCAAACACATTAGGTGAGGTGCTGCTCCTGCAGACTTGGTGTCATGCACAGTGGTCCTTCCATCTCTCTTGGCCAGCTGTTGTTGCTGCAGGGCTGTGCAAGCTGAATCCCACACCCTCTGGTGCTGGTGGGCTTAAAGCACCCTTTGCTCCCTCCAGTGTTCTCCAGACAGCCTGGCCATGCACAGAGACACATCCTTGCAAGTCTAAGGGCTGCCTTTGCAACTGCAGGGTGAGGATAGCCAGGTACATCCTGTGGCCAACAAACCAAGAGTTGTGACCTGGAGAAGTCAAGATTTGGAGATTTCCCTACCTGTTGTAGGTAGTTGTACAAGGCAATGGGCTCAGCCATAAGGTGGGCAGCAGCAAGGGAGCCACAGGGGGCCAACAGGTTCATTCCCGAGACACAGTGAGACCTCTCGCTGCTTCCAGGTGACAGCACCAACATTTTTCAGAGCAAGGGCAAAGATTTAAGTAAAGAACATGACTTGTACTGGCTAAGCCAGACTGTCAGTCAGGAAGCATTTAAAGAGTAGGCTGTACTGAAATTTCAGTCATTCCTTGTGTGAGGCAAGGCTTGTATGCAGAATTCCATAAAATAGGTTTAATCCTCCTAAAAGAGATAAATGTAGGTTTGGAGTCCACAAACTGCTTTGCAAACTCATGTTAATTCTGTTGCCATGGTCATTTAGGAAAAAGTACTACAGAACACATTCAGAAAAAAAGAAACACTTTCCAATTAATTCCTTTCTAAATAAGCCATCTGGGACTATTGGTTCAAAATGGCTTTCCATTTTTAAAAATTCTTTAGGAATTCATGTCACTATATTTATATTTGGAAAAGTATGTGTTGCACAATGTCACTGCACAAATATTCTGTTTTTCCCTCCAATGATTTATCTTTTACTTCTATATTATGAGTCTTTACGAGATTAATCTGTGCAGCTCCAAACACAAACTCCTTGTTTTAACTGGTGAAATTTACAGCACCCTCATTTGTCCTGCACTGCCTTCCTCTCAAAATGCTACTAGCAATGTTACAACTGCACCCAATGTACCTCGCACCCTGCTATCCAAACCTGAGCAGCATTGGAGTTTGATGCTAACAGGCAGCCCAGCATGAAGCAGGGCCTGATGGGGGAAAAAAAAAGAAAAAAAAGTCTGTTTATTTCATACAGCCAAATTTTGGAAATGCTGTCCTGCTTTCCCGTGGCTATTCCTTAAAAAGAACAAAAAGGAGGGTGGAGGTAGAGCCGTGGGGGGAAGAATATATCAGCTACAGAGTAAACAGTTTGGAAGCCAAATATAATTGGCTGGCGAGTGCATATTGTGATTCATGAAGGAAAGGCTTTTTTTAAACTCCAGGAGCCATGGAGCAAGGACAGCCATGCAGTCATCTTCCTGTACGAAACAAAAGCTCCGAGCCAGCGAGGTGCAGCACCAGCGTGCAGGGACAATGGGGACGTGGAGCATTACCTCAAGCCTGCAGCGTGCCATTTGGTGACTGGCCTGATGCTTCCACAGCCAGGTTACTTTTAATACCAGGGTTCAGTGATGCAAGCCCTGTTCCCTCTCAGGGGCTCTGAGTGCTACAGATCATTCCTATTTGGGGAGCATGCCTTATCTAAGTCCATTATGGCCTCTGCCTAACATAAACAGTGTTTCACTCCATAAAAGGTCTCTGTATTGAAAGTTTTCTTAAACCAAGGAAATCTGGAATAAATACCTCATTGTCTTGAGGACTTAATCACAGTGGTATGAAAGAAAACCAGTGTGTGACAGTTTTCCAGCAATAAAGTTCTTTCAGTCTCAGGAAGGATAGTTTGGATTTGTGAATTTATTGCTCCGCCAGTTAGTACTTCACACTTGACCGAAGCAGCTGATATACTGTCAAGACTCTGATATAGCATGCAGTCTGCAAACACAGTCTGTTTGTTTGACAGAAAAATAAAAGAGGGGGACTCTTTCACCCATTTTTAATGTTTTTAACTTTAAAATATTTAGAAGTCTGAAAATTTGCCTTTTAAAGCAAAAAAGATGATTCAACAACACCACAAACTTGTCTTCAAACTGCCAAACTGCTGCTGTCAGGGGAAATTAATTATTGCAAAAGACAAACACTGGTTTTTGAATGAGAAATGACTGTTACGAAATGTTCTTTTCTCCCTTTTTTATAAAAAGTCCTTCAAAATTGACTGGATCTGAATGGAATGCTTTATTTCATTCAAAACTCTTCTTATTTGTTTTACCTTCTGGCTTGCAATTTTGCAAGTGATGACATACAGTTGGAGCTGTAGGAGCAGGGAAGTGCAGAGTTTTCTGTGTCTCTGGTGGCACATATCCTGGTGCTAAATCAAAGCTAGGCCCACTGCCTGCTTCTTTGTGCTGCCAAGGGGCAGGACACTGGACGAGGTGGGTCTTTGGGTTTTCTCTCCCTGAGCCCAGATTTTCACCCCTGCTCATAAGGGTGAACAGATGTGGGCTCACTGTCTGCAAAGAGACCCTGATCTCTTGCATAATGGGGCAACGTGGCTACTCCCAGACCATCCCAGGTGGCATCTCATTCCCACACTGATAAATTGCTCTCCTTGCCCAAACCCTCTCTCAGGTACTTTCCTTGCAACAGGCAATGCTGATGCTGAGCTTCTCTGGCAAGGTGAGAGAGCTGACATAAAGGCACTAAGCACCATGACTGGCATAACTTAGGGAAGTTTCTGAGTACCCCTGACCATGCAGGTGCAGGAACTATGCTGGTGCTGCATGATCTCCCCCCAGGTCAGCAAGCAACCTCTGCCAACTGTTGAGTGGGGGACATAAAACAAGTCTCTATGTGAAAGTCTCACAGGTTCTCACCTAAAACCCCTGTACTCCAAAATGCCCAGACCAGAAGTTCATTTGTCTGATTCAGACCAGAAGTCATTCTAAAGATACAGCTGAGGGATTCCTGAGCATCCTGCCCATCAGATGATGCAAGGATATTTGCTAAGTATAACTCACATTTTACATACTTTATCTTTTGCCATGGCCTGCCTGACTCCAGCAAGAGCAGTAACTCCAGCTCCATGAGGGAGGGGCAAAGTGCAAACAGTCAAACGTCTTAAACTGTGTCTGAGCTGGGGACAGCAAAATCCTACCTCAACAGGGCAAGCGGGGTCTGTCTGTCAGGCTTCCAGTCCAAACAGAAATCCCAGCTGGCCAGGCTGGGTTTCAGCTGAAAGATGTATCTCAGCAGCGTGGAAAAACACGAGCGGTCCCTGGAGCAGGCGGAAGCACCAGGCGGAAAGGCTCGGGAGCGCTGGTCCTGCTGAGGATGGACTTGTGACACGAAACAACAAACAGGGTGTCTGGTGATCCCAGCATAACACCCCAGGCACATGTGAAGGAAGAATCACTCTAAACACAAGAATGGGACTAGATGAGTTGATTTCAGTGGTTTATTGTAATAAAGCTCCTTAGATTGCGCAGATTAAAATCTTCGTGGAAACATTTCTGGAGACTTTGTTTTGCTCAGCCTCCTGCACAAAGCACTGCTTGGTCATGACTTTGTGGAATAGCAAACTTAGGAGAGAGGTTTTTATTAGCTTTTATTATTACAAGACTATAGAGCTCATGTGTCTCTATATTGGCTTCCTCTTGCACTGGAATAAAGTAAATCTCCACTTTAGAGTCACCCACAAGTGAAGGAAAAGGCCAGCAGTAAAGCAAGACATAGCCACTCAAGGGAGCTTTTCCCCTCAAGGTCTACAAAACACAGACCAAGACCAGGCTGGAGAAAGGCAACAGACAGGCTGCAGTTTTTCCTAGTTCTCTGGCTCCACAATGGAACTGAACAACCTGAATTATTCAGCTGTGGGGTCAGGGAGAGAGTTAAAAGCTTCACATGCCAGCCTGGTCTTTAGCACAATTCCTTCAGCCCCATGGTGCAGAAGTCAGACGATGAATGGCTGGTGCTGAGGTTGCATTTGATGGCAGAAGCTCCCACAGTGTGTGCTCAAAGCTCTCTTGCCATCCCCCTGAGATCCCTCCCGGGAAAAGAAGCCCTTATCTGCCCCCTGTGGTCTCCTTGGTGAAAAAGCTTTAATTTTTTGTGACTACAATGTGCCCAGTGAGTCTCAATATGTTGATTTCCACTGCTGCTTTTGCCCTGAGAAAGTATTGCAAATTAAGCAGTGAACACTAGAAGTAAAAACCCAATTCTTCATACTTAATACTCCCTTCAGAGCCCCCATCCCCTTCCAGTTCCCATGAGATTCCCAGCCTATGCCCCAGCTCCTCCCCAAGGCAGCCATGGGCTCTCTTGCCTGACCTGCCTTCCTCAGTGACACCCCAAAACCTCCAAAAGCAACCTTTCTCCAGAAACCCTGTAACACCAGTAGTAAAGGAAAACTCCATCAACCCAACACTTCACTTGCCCACAGTTTTTTCTCCTCCAGGCATCTCCTGCCTGCTGCCATTTCAGCAGGGCTGCACCCAGGGAGGGAGGCAATATCTAGCTGTACCCTCACCAAGACCTTTGCCTGCAGCAGAGCTTTCCTCCATAGGTCACAGGGACATGTTGGCATGTCCCCCCATTGCAGTCAGGGACAGGGAAGAGGAAATTCTTTCTGCAATCATTGAATCATAGAATCTATGATTGGAAAAAGTTGGAAAAGACCTTAAAGATCATTGAGTCCAACTGTTAACATAACATTGCCAATACCACCACTAAACTATGTCCCTAAGCACCACATCTACAAGTCTTTTAAATACCTCCAAGAATGGTGACTCAACCACCACCCTGGGCAGCCCATTCCAATGCCTTACACACCTTTCAGTGAAGAAATTTTTCCTAATATCCAATCTATATCTCCCCTGGCACAACTTGAGGCTGTTTCCTTCTTATTTGAGAGAAGGAAGCAACACCCACCTCCTTTCAGGTAGTTGTAGAAAGCGATAAGGTCTTCCCTGAGCCTCCTTCAGGCTAAACAACCTTAGATTCCTCATCCACTCATTATAGGATCTGTGCTCTAGACACTTCACCAGTTTTGCTGCCCTTCTCTGGACACACTCCAGCATCTCAGTGTCTTTCTTGTATGTGAGGGACCCAAAAATGAACACACTATTTGAGGAGCAGCCTCACCAGTACCAAGTACAGGGGGACAATCCCTAGTCCTGTTGGCCACACTGTTCCTGGTACAAACCAGGAGCAACTGGCCTTCTTGGCCACCTGGGCACACTGCTGGCTCATATTCAGCTGGCTCTTGACCACTCCCAGGTCCTTTTCTTTCAGACAGCTTTCCAGCCACTCATCCCCAAGCCTGTAGTGTTGCATGGGGTTTTGTCACCCAAGTGCAGGACCCAGCACTTGGCCTTGTTAAACCTCATACAATTGGCTTCAGCTCATTGATCCAGCCTGTTCAGATCCCTCTGAAGAGCCTTCCAACCCTCAGGCAGATCAACATTCCCACCCAACATGGTGTCATCTGCAAACTTCCTGAGGGTGCACAAGATCCCCTCATCCAGACCATTGATAAAGATATTAAAGAGAACTGGCCGTGGTACTGAGCCCTTGGGGAACACCTCCGGTGACCGACTGCCAACTGGATTTAACTCCATTCATCACAACTCTTTGGGCCCGGCCATCCAGCCAGTTTTTTACCCAGTGAAGAGTATGCCCATCCAAGCCATGAGCAGCCACTTTCTCCAGGAGAATCCTGTGGGAAATGGTGTTGAAAGCTTTACTAAAGTCTAAGGAGACAACATCTAGAGCTTTGCCCTCATCCACTAAGCAGGTCACTTTGTCATATAATTAGATCAGGTCAGTCAAGCAGGACCTGCCTTTCATAAACCCCTGCTGACTGGGCCTGATCACCTGGATGTCCTGTACATGCCGCGTGATGACACTCAAGCTGATCTGCTCCATAACCTTCTCAAGCCCTGAGGTCAGACTGACAGGCTTGTAGTTCGCCGGATCCTCTTTCCGGCTATTCTTGTAGATGGGCATCACACTGGCTAATGTTGCAAACCTGGAGAAGCTTCCCTCTCCTCAGTGGCTCTAGAAGGAGCTGAGAACAAGCAGCTCACACATAATGTTTATCTTTTAGAGAGCTGATGTTAGGCATGGAGCATGCTGGTCATGCTGGTTTGTGGCTGCTGCTCCTGGATGGAGATGCCCACAGCTAAATTTTGCTAATGGCAGCTGAGGGGCCATGGACAGCTGCGTGAAAGTTTGGCTGGTGGACACCTGGGAAATTAGGGGCAGAATAAAAAGACAGTGGGAGTGGCAGGCTTGGACTGAAACAAAACCAAGAAATGTGATAAATGTAGGCGGGAAATAATTTTTACTAAATCCCAAACTCAGGGTTTCCTTTTGCTTTCATGTTCTTTAACTCTTGTAAATATGGCTTTTCTTCGTGCCTGTTTCTAAATGAAAAATCTCCTTTCAGCATGAAAAGCCAAAAACCTTTGGTTTGCAGCTATCTAGAGGGAAGGGTCTGGTGCTTTAAAATCGCACCCCGTTGTTTTTCTTCCAAACTGCTTATCAAATTCAGCATGATTCTGGAGATCAGTCCAGCCATTTCATTAACTTTCCCTGCCCTACCATGGTCCCCACTTCTCTCATCCTTTTGTCCTGCTTTTCAGACCTGCAGCCTCAGGGAGCTACGATTAGCAGTCCCCAGGTATCCCCCAGCAAGTGGGCCCTGACCTCAGTAATGTCTGTAGGTGCTCCCTGGTCCAAACACTCTCTAAAAACACACACATAATTATTGTGCACGGTGCTGCTGGCAGCAGGGATTGTCTTCAGTTATTAACTGTTTCTTTTAAAATTAGCAGCCCCACAGCCTTGAACCCACACAGCGAATTCTGGGCAGTTATGTACTTCTTTGTGTCCCCCTGAAGCAGCATTTTTCTCCCACTGAATGGACATGTAAAAATGCTATCATGGGGTGAAGTAACTGACCTTCATTCTAGGTAATACAAGAATTATGAATCTAAAGTATCAAAGCAGAAAATAAAATACCAAACTTACCACATCTCAGGGAAAACCAATGTTTCAGTGTTTTTGGCTCGAGCATTACCAGCAACTATGGGGATAAAACTGCCCTTAAAAACATGAGGTTAGAAAATGACATGTATATCTTCTCAGTCTCTGTTTCCTGAACCAAGAAGACATTTTTGGGGTTTGTATTCAAGTATTCAAGCTCATGCCTGCAGTCACAAGGGACACAAAAGGTTTGATGGGTGTTAACGATAGCATCTAACCCCACAGGAGGCAGAGCTCTGCATAGAGACAGGCACACAAGAAGAAACACATGATGGCGGGTAACCCCATCACCCTCACACCATGCTGGCCTTGACAATTTGAACATAGGAGCACAAAGAGCAAGAAAGCAACCCAGGTCCTACAGGCAATTAGGAGGATACCTGCAATGTGAGGGAAATTTTTTATCATTGAGCAGCAACCAAGTTTCCTTTCAAGCCCCTTCCTTCAGAAGAGTAGGAACAATTGAGAGGCCCAAAGATTCATACATATGAGCTGACGCTGCAAACTTCCAACAAAAGCTTAAAAGTCTTTTCTTCACTGCAGATGTCATTCCAGAGACATTACCTTCCAGAAAATGAAAAGACCAGTGAAACATTACATTTTAAAACGTTAAAAAAATTATGTTACACTTTAGCCAGAGAGACAACTACTTTTTGAGTGTTTTCCAGGAGTCCTGCAGCTTACAGAGTTGATAGAAAGAGGTGAAAAATGATAACATAATTATGACTGATGATTTAGATTGAGAGAGGGGTGAGCAATTAATTTTTATTACGTTT
Organism: Eurypyga helias; assembly: GCF_000690775.1. Taxonomy (NCBI): domain Eukaryota; kingdom Metazoa; phylum Chordata; class Aves; order Eurypygiformes; family Eurypygidae; genus Eurypyga; species Eurypyga helias. The sequence continues at coordinate 20,781 of NW_010248613.1, forward strand.
ATCAATATCTTTGGTCACAATGTTATGTAGAAAATGCTTCTTTTGTGACCCAGGAAATTGAAAAGACATTTGTAGCAGCATGTTTGAGTAACATAAGTAATTATATATTTGTACATGTTTTATGTTGCTACAATATTGTTACTTCCTAACATGTGGCTTGTGCATTCTTGTAATTGTCTTATTAGGCCACTTTGAGTTTTAAATAGAACCTATATTGCAGTGTTTAAGATGTTTGCTTTGGAAGGAATTATGGGACACAAAAACATATGGATTACTTTATCATATATAGACAGCATACAGTGAAAAGCTGTCTTTCGTTACTCCATTAGCATGGATCTAGATATACATTCAGTGTTGAGACTTGGTTGTTCATATGATTATGACATTTAGGGCTGCTTTGTGTTATTGTGGGTGTACATTCTCTCCACTGGAAATATAACATGACATAAAACAATATGCTTCTGGTAAATAGACCCAGGATAACCAAAATCAAAGCTTGTTACTGGTGAAACTGATGTGCTTCCAACCACCTGGTCCCCCACTATCTCCTCTCATCTCTCTGCATTGTATCTCTCCTCCACCCTGTTTTTCTGCACCATAGTGGTGTTTTGCTGCTCTGACTCCATGACTGAGACCTTCCTAAACATCGAGAGAGAAATCCAGGGAGACGGAGATGGCAAGGACAGAAAACTTTCTTGGAAGACCCCTGGCCTTCACTAACAAAAATGCTCCAGCACTATGGATAAGATTTTATTTGGTAGCGTCTGCTCACCTGCAAAGCAAACACAGCACTCGGGGTGCACAGGGAGGAGTAAGTGCTTCAGTAAGCCTGCATGGGTCTGTCCAGCCTGGTGTGGTGAGGACTCCTGCTCCCACGGATAGGACACCTCGTGGCAATGGAGGGCTGGTGGAGTCATGCCTGATACACACAACAGATATAGTCTGACTTTAAACAAAACCCATAAACTTTGCCATCATTCCCTCTAGTGGTTAAATCCAGAAGAAGCTGAAAAAGTTTCTAAGCATTAAGCTTCATCTCTCTTCTCAAACAAGGCACACTCATACGTTCAGAACTGTAGGTCATGGTCTCAATCACAGTGATGGTTCAAGTCGTGTAATTTACAGGATCACACTGCCCTAAAAAATCTTTTGGGTACTTCTAGTTTCCTGGTAACATACAGTAATTGAACACCATAGATTACATTCCAACAGCCAGACCTTGTAAGGGCCTAGAAGGATGCTTTCTGGGATACTTCCAGGGGCCCATTTGTTTTTGCAGAGGAGGCAAAAAGCCAGCAAGTGAGAATTTATTTGATGCTGAAGACACCTCCATAGCCAGATTAGGGCCAGAGTGTTGCCACACCCAGGAGCTCGAGGGAAGTCTGCTGAGGATGTGTAGCAAAGAGCTGTACTGATCATCAATTTCTGCTGGCAATTTCTTTCACCAGCCAAACCCAGTGCAGTATGAAACACCGTACATGAAGGGCTGCAGCTGCCTCAGTTTCCCAGGACTTTTACATGATGGTGACAAAAGCCCACAGCCATTTCCAGTGACAGCACCTGGCACCAGTGATGGCTTGCAGGGAGGCATTACAGATGGTGGCCTGAGTGTAAGTAAAGCAGCCAGGATCCAGAGCTGCTGAGCTCTGAAATTCTCCCTGGAGGCATGATACCTTCACTCCCCTGAGCTACCAACATTACCCTTCCCATCGCCCTTTCACTCCCAGCAAAGAGATATGGTTGCTATTGAGTATCATTATAACTGGATGTTTTCAAACATGGCCTGTGAACAAGTCTCCCTGAATCTGAAGTTTTGAGCATATCTTTCCATTACTGGTTACATTTGGGAAGAACAAAATTTGATGTAGCACACTTAATGGACCCAGATTTTAGTCACTTTCATCTTACAAACTATTCAGCAGGTTTACTTGTAACTTCCTAGAAAGCACATCATTTGCCTGTAGGAACAATGTAGAATTTGCAGAGGTCATGTTGAGTTCCTCATATTTCCCTAGGAGGCTCATATCACCATTTTTGGTGCAAAGTAAAACTCTCTCTCTCTGTGGAGCCTCAACCAAGATTTCCAGGACACTCATGTTATCAACAGTGCATAGTGATGGTAAAATGGTCTTTGCCCTGCTTACAGTGTTGGCCACCAGTGGTGTCTGTCAGTCATAGATGACTTATGTTGTTCCTGACAGAACGTGTATGATAAAAACCTACAGCCATATATAGAAACCCAATTAATTCTGTAGAGGATCCAGTCAAGGAGTGAGGAAAACATCACACTGACTGGGTACTCCATCAACACAAACCAATGGTCCCTGATGGGGCTGTTCCTTTGGTTAGGCTAGGCCTCACTTTCATCCAGTCTGGTGCTGTTTGGTTGGATCTGGGGAGAAAGTTTTTATTCCACAACAGCATCTCTGGTGACAGCATACCCCCCCAGAGCACTTCAACATGCAGCTCTGCCTCCTCCATTGTATCCAAAGGGAATTTTCTTTTCGTGGAGTTTTGAAAAGTGAGATTAAGTGAAGTATCCATCAGTGTCCCTTTGCAGCCCTGAGGAATTGTGTGGGACTGCTTCTCCTGCGTAATTTCCAGCAACACCAGAGGTTGTGACCTCAGAAGAATCATCATCTTTCCTTACTTCTGTTGCCTTTATTGAAACAAAACTAAAAGCTTTAACTCTTCGAGAATTCAGTGATTTCACACACTGTGGCCCCCTCTGATTTATACCTTTGTTAATGCAATAAACATTTTTCCCACTATATGGCTCGGCCTGATTTTCGGCTCCCACTTAGCACTCCCTGTGTAACCATCAGTGATAAAGATTTGAAATCTGGCCCCAAATTCCCCTCTGCCTCTTGCCTCAAGGGCAGAGTTGTTCTATTTGGTAAAATAGGAAAGACACGATGCACAATTGGACTTGGACCTCTCCTGTGTCATTTGAATTATTTCTGAGGCTACTTTACACATAAAGTCAGTGAATAACATACTTTTCATTCACTCGCTGTTCCAGTAGATAATTAAGTACATTTTTAACATGATGTCTATCCACCTGATAATTTTTTTTTTAATGAGATTAAAATTAAAAATAAATAAAATGTGTCGGGATTGACCCCAAACCACTTTTTGTTTCATTCTCCATGTTTTTTAAAGCAAACTAATTTAAATATTGAAACAGAACATTTATAAATGAACTAAAATGTTTTGCTCAGAAAATGCCAAAAGAAAATGTTTTCACTTTTTTATGAAGGAACAGAATTGGGCAAAACAATTTTGTAACTCTGACACTAATTTATACATTTCAGTCACTCCAAACCTACAGTTGCCAGTTAAAAAAACACAACTGTTTGAGAAGTTCACATGGCTTTATTTACACATCCATTCCGGTGGCAATTTTACCCCCAGTTCCCTATTTCAGACTTCTGTTATTCAAAAGATCTTAGCCATGACAGAAGAAACAATGATCCTAAAGTTCACCACAAAGACCCACAGTCTTTGCTAGTCTGAAATCTACCCCCCATTCATAATTTATCTTACCCTCAAGCCCACTAATTTGTAAACTGCAAAAACAAAGACGGTGCCCAAGAACTGTGCAAGAGATTCCAGCTTTCAGAGCATGCAGGAGTTCACAGAGTCCCCTGAGATAGCCTGTGAACTCAGCAGCACAAGTTTAATGTTGCCCAATAGTTTTTACAACTTACTTTCATGATCTTTTTTCAATGGCAATATAATAAATAATGTCAGTTTGGGACTTTTCCTTGCCTTTTTTTTTTTTTGTTGCAACAGGCATGCAGAAAATCCATGATAAGCATCTATTGTAGAGAAAAATTAAGTACAATATGTATACACAGAACACATATTAGTTTCCCAAATCGTCTTAATGATGGGCTATAAATATTTTTTTGGCCTGCCTGCAGGCATATTACTTTCAGCTGTGATCATGTCAGCTTCCATTAACAGAGCTGGATCTGTGTTTTTAATGGAGAGCTAACATAAATGTAGGCACAAAACAAGAGCTCTAACGCTTTAGTGTTGCATTACAGAAGACTCACCTGTCTGACAGAAGTATAAAGCAGATGTCATATATGCACTGAGGATCTTCTGGCATCATCTTAAGAGTGCTGCAGCAGCATGAGGTTCTACCCAGATTGTAACTCAAGATGTTAAATATTTGTACTCTGCCTCCTGAAAGTCTCTATTATGGTTTGGTTAGATCCATATCCTGTATTTCTAATGACTGAGTGCCAAATAAATTCATGCAGCTGCTGTGCTCCTCACTAAAAGTGGCTGCATTCCTACACCACAACAAATAACCTCTCACCCATCAGAATGCTGCTATGAAGCTTATGTAGGTAAAAGTCTATAGGGTAATCAGATGAAACTTGACAAGAGTTGGAATTATCTGCAATGGTCAGTTAATTATATCATTAAGTATTTGGCCACAGCTGCAATTAAGAAGTTGGACAGACTCTAGATAAAGGGGAACTCCAGAAAAGTATTGTAAACATTTTGTTCCAACAACAGCATTTAATCAATATTTCCAGCTCCCAAGCAAGCCTGAGCTGACCGTACAAAATGTGGACGTTGTTAATTCTTGAACAGAAGACGTACTGCAGGGAGCAGCGCTGGAATTGCAGAGGGTTGGAAGTGGGAGAGAAATTAAATGGGGAGGAGGGAGATAAACTCCACACAGTGAAGCAGCATTGGAAATGAATGGATACCACACAGCAAGAAAAGCACGAGCAAATAGAGAAAATTAATGCTTGAAGGAAATAAAGACATAGAAACAGGAGACATATCAGTGCATACACCTTTAAATTCCACTACCTTCAGTAGTACTGTGCTTACACTTAAATGTAGGCACCTGATTTAGTACCCTGCTGAGACAGAGGCACAAGGCACTGTCCTTGCCAATGGCAAACTCTGCTGTCTGTTACAAATCCTGTATCAGGCAAACAAGCCCAGTTAAAGTAAAAATTAACTTTATTTAATTACAAATTGCAGCAAGTTCTGATTAAAAGAGTCAAGGACTAATAAGCTTTTTAACTTTCAAAGACCTTTACAAACTACTGTTTAATTAAAACTTCTATAATGCCATTGCAGAATAGGTCATTATGTGATGGTTTGGGGCAGGGAGATAAAAAAGAAAGTTTGGGTTAACCAATCCTACTCAGTGACCTCAGCTGGAGGCACCTTCCTTGCCTGAAGGGTCTGGATTAAGCTGACTTGAGCAAGGGCCCAAGTTCCCTTTTCCCACACTGAAAGGGAATCTGAAATATGTCAACAATATCCGAGGAAATCAGGGGAAGAGAAATGAGAACTGTCGATCTGGAGGAACAGGGCAGAAAGCACCTGGAGGCTATTGCTGTGCGTGGGGGGCTGCTGAGCCTGGGCTGCCCCATCCCTTTTTAGCCAATTGTCTCTGCTGAAGGACACCCAAGAATATTTTCAACAAAATCCAATGCGTGCCCAAATCCCAAGCCAACTTCAGCTCAGTGTCAGTGTAGTGTTATCAACAAGGAAGTACTTGTAAAACAGAGCTCACTCACATCATGGACAAATTCAGCTTTGTCCGTTCACAAATTACCTGGGAGAAAGTTGCAACTTCTAGCAGGGTAGTTGTAATTCCAGACAAATTGCCCCCCAGAGGCAGGACCTGGCAATAACAGGCAAGGGCTGTTGCACCTGGATTCATGTGCCATATACAGAATTCACCCAAAGACGGATTTCAAAATTGCTGTGCTGGTGATAGCGTATGAAACAGAAAAATCTCAGCCCGACTCTAAAATACCAGCTGAGCTGCCAGGTCTGGGGAGAAGTTTTTAGCAGACTTTTGAATCCTTTTGTCTACTTTATTGGCAGACTCAATAAAAGGCTAAGTGTCCACCCTGGGTGTGAGACAGAGGTGGAGGAATGCATTTTCCAGTGTGTTAGAGCAACAGGCTTTTAATGTAAAGATCCAGGTATAAGCTCTATCGATGACATTCAGGGTCATTAAACTGTAAGGAAGGAGAGAAAGGCAGCAAACAAATTGTCTGTGACTGTTAGAATATAAAGCAGTGCCTTGATCAGAGGGTAAATCATGTGTCCGGGATAGGGGTCAACTTGTTTTCTTGCAAGCACAGACCATGTGGCGGTGGGGGTGTGCAGACCCAGCGCAGAGGTGTGAATGCCAGAGGCATGCCGAGAGCCAGCCTTGTCCCCAAGGCTTTGACTGGCATGGAGACAAGCACATAGAAGAAACCCACTCCCTCACACCCTCAAAGCTCTGAATGGGTTGAAAGGCAGCAGGAAATCCTGCCTGATTCCTATGCTGGCAGGATCTTGGGGAGGGAGAGATGATGGGGGAGGCAGTGACCTTAACACAAGCAGAAGAATACTGTGGGCAGATACCAAGTACCGCCTGGGAAAACGTTCCCCAACATTTGAAACTACACAGAGGCCAAAGAGATGGAGCTCCCAGAGCAGTGTACGATGTGAAGATGTTCAGTGGTTTTTGAAAAGTGCTAACCCAGCTAAATAGCAGACACTGTTTTGATGCATAAAACAGAGTGGGATGTTATTTAACAGCACCCAAGCTACCCTGACAGCTGGTATCTGTTGTCAAGGTGCTCTAGGAGCAAGAGCTGACAACCAGGGGCATGGAAACCCAGCAGGGACCTCAGGGCCAATAGCTTGACCCTGGTGGCAAATGCCAAATACAGCAAAGATTTGGCTTTAGGTGGAATGGCTTTAGGGAAGTCTGGGCTCCATGTCAGTCTGGGCCTGATAAAGCTGGCTATTGCTACTGTCAGTGGACCTGTGAATTCCCAGTGAATTCTTGCTTCCTGATAACCAAAATGGGATGGTATCCACCCCAGGCTAAGGGGGAAGGAGAGGGGATCCCTCTCCTGGAAGGCCAGAGCTTGCCACATTAGGATGAACAAGCTTGGCTTTCATTCTTTCTTTGCGCATTCAGGAGTTTTCCTGATTGAAGTAGGTGTGTAAACCCACCTCTGTTTTGTCCCTGTTGTAGGCACAACCCAGGGGACAAGCCCTGGAGTGGACCCCAGAAAGATCTTGGAATCTCTGTGCCTGGAGATATTCAGGACTCACCTGCTTTAGCAGGTGACCTCTCCAGAGGTCCCTCCTAGCCTAAATTCTTCTATGACACTAAGAACCCCATTCTGTCAAATATCAGATGAGTCTCCTCACCTAAGACAAGCCCAAAGCTGGCTCCAAATCTGGAACACCAAGGTTTCTTTTATTACCTCAGATACTTGGGGGAAAAAAGTCTTGAACTCCTGGAAGGGTGGAGGAGGCCAGCTAGAAGCAGTGGTATGCTGCTGCTCAGCCTTCCCTCCCCTCCCAAGCAGCTGCTAATGACTCACTCACCTCAGAAAGGCTGCCAAGAGCCATAGGAGCCATAGGGACTGGGGGAGAATTCCTTTTTCTTCTGCATCCAATAATATTTATTGAACAACAATGCTACCAGCTCTGAATAACTGCTCCTGTCAGCGGTCAGGTGGTGGTCAGTCACAAATGTGCTTCTCCACTGTTTCCAAACCGAACTCCTTGGCACAATGTTGGTAATAAAGGGCTCAATGGTTGAATGCCATTTGTCAAAAATCCACCCAGAGATTAAACCTAGAGCCGAGTGACAGTTTCATTTCGGATACCGAGCACATGAGAAACTTGGCTAGGTTGAGGTTTGAACAGAAGCGAAGCTGTCTGAACTGTGAAAAGAAGCCATTTGTCAGAAAGCATTTTGCTTGGGCCTTGAACAGCAAAATGTACGTGTGATGGTTTTTATGATAGACCCACACTACCAGCGTAGGAAAACAGTCATCTGTTTTTTTAAATGGCTCCAAGATAAATCACAAGTAGTGTACTACTATTGATTTATTTATATCTCAATGGAATATTTGAGCTATAAATTACAGTTGAATAAACACAAACTGTGCAGAATTTTGCATTGTTTGAACTTGTCAATGGCAGGTCTTTCCCATGTTTTCATTTTAATGTAAATCAAACTGTGAAATGTATGGATGCAATTTATTTCCAGTTATGTTTATTGGACTTGGGAATGACTTACTAACCAGGGGCTTTACTCAAATTCTCATTTGATTTCCGTGAATTTGACTGCCCAACCTCTGTGGAGCTTTCATGGCTTGAGCACTGCAGACCCTAAATCTGATAAAAGAGACAACGGTGGTTTTCCCACAGTGCCCTTATGGAGTCCTGGAGTGAGACTCTAATGGAAAGAGTACATCCTGCAGAGCAGAGCGCTCAGAAGAAAGGGCTGGTGTCTGGGTGAAATCCCTACTTGGCTGCCAAGTCTTCCCTTCATTGCAGCAGGGCCAGGAGTTCACTTTCTATGTGTAATTTAACTCTGTGGGGAGACTCACCCTCTGCAATATACTGCGGATCCCCTCGGTGTCAAGGAATAGACTGCAAGGATTCAAGAGAAAATAGTCTTTATGCAATTTTGAAATAAGTGAAACAAACCCTAATAATGCTAACCAAATCCAGATCAGTGAAGACAAGAAAGGCCAGTCCCAGGATCTGATGGTCTGCTAAAACAGCAGTGTTTACAGGCAAGGTAGCCAACACCTTTCATGCTATGGCCAATGGAAGCCTCTTTCTAAAATGGAACAGACAGCATCAGAGGTGGTGTGGTGGTTTAGGCAAGAAGGACACAGGTTTTTCAGTCCTCCTTTGATTTCACCAAGTGAAAAATCCTGACCTGACATCTTGACAGTAGATGATGTTCTCTTCTCCAGCTCAACACTTTACTGAGTAGTGAGTAGGCCCCCCTATGGACCTTGAGGAAGCTCAAGTGAAGTTTTAGCCATGATGAAGTCAGTAAGAATTTTATCCTTGCCCTACACCAAGCTTCCTTTTGTGACTCTGAGGAAGTGTCTCATCACTGTGTACCTCAGTTTCTCCAGAGAATATAATGTTTTCCTGTTTGACAAAGGTGTTATGAGGACAAATTCCTGATGTCTGGGGACCACTAGCTGTGACACTGATAACAGGCACAGGAAAGTCCATGTGGGTCACTGGACACATTCCATTCTTATGACACTTGAATCCAAAAGAACATTTAAACAAAACACCACTGGTTAAACTCAAGTGAATGGTCTTTAGTGAATGGCAGCCTGTAAATTTTTTAGCCTAAATTATTAAGAGAACATTGCATACTTTATAACTGCACGTTTGAAAATACTCATGGGGTCAGGCTCTCCTTTTAGCCTCAACAATGTAAAGTTGGAGTCATTGCCTGACTTCAAGGCAGCTACTCCAGATTTATTTCAGGGTAACTCTGAGCAGGATCCTGTGTTTTGTTTATGACTTTTCATTTGTATTTTGTGAAAACTTAATAAAAATCTTTTAAAACAGAAAAACATGGTTCCATAAACCCCACATACGGGATCTTTAAACTCGACCAACTTGTGAACTTAACTCTGACTTGTCTTCATCCTCTTGGCCTTTTCAGCAGCTAGCACTCTTCAACTATGTCTGTATTTACAGAGGTCAGAAAACCCTTAGACAGGCAAGAAAACCCTTGCCTAAAACAATAACAGGAACATATGACTAAATTGAACCACAAAGTCCTGGGGGGGGGGAAGTGCATAAAACAGGCAAGACAGCTGAGAGAACCCAACTTAATGCCTGCAAAATGGACAGCCTACCTATGTTGGCTAGATATGGCTTTAGACAACACTGGAACCTATTTAGAGGTGCACAACTAGCACCTGGTTTTTAGTGTTTCGATTAATCCAGTGGAAAAGTAACATGTCCTGTCCTAGATATCTTCCACTCAAAATTCTGCTTGTGACTGATTCTATCCATGCCAGTGACAGTTATCCAGAGATTTTAGGGCACAGGATCTTATAGTAGTTTATTCCACATTGTTCAAAGTTGGCCATAGGTTTTTCCTCAGTGATTTCTACATTAGACCCATCAACATGTGGTTAATACAGGATACATCTTATACAAGGTATCTGCTTTTGATTAATATACTTGAAAGGACAGAGAGTTCAAAAGTTACTATACTGCCTAGCAATTTTTTCCAAGATTTCCTGTTAAAAATCATTATGTTTCTGCACATACCAGTGGAATAAATTTCAGTGAAGTTCCTCCTAGGTAAGAAAGAAGAGAAAGAGGCCAACAGGTAACTTTGAAGAATGGGAGGGTAGAAAGATTGGTTTGGAATCAGACCTAGGATAAGATCCTCTGGTTTAAACTCAATAGATCTGTGCTACTTCATATCTCCTGAGGATCTGCCTTGCTTCTGAGAAAAAAAAAAAAAAAAAAAAAAAGGTGTCATAAGCAAAAATGTCCAAAATGCCTAGGAAAAATTCATTTAGTTGAGAAATGACCAAACAGATCTCTCCAGACATTTTGAAGAGCATTTTCAAAAGCTGTAGGAGAGTGAAGAATGAAAGTAAGGGCCTGATGTACATCCTTGGAAGCCCAGCGGCAACACATCCCAAGAAATTCAACATTAGATTTCGAAGTGAAAGAGGATAAAATAATATGACAAAGCTTAACTAAAGATACTAGTTAAATGCACAGATGGTGTGCATTAGATTAGATATCAGGAAGAAGTTCTTCACGGAGAGGGTGGTGAAGCACTGGAACAGGTTGCCCAGAGAAGCTGTGGATGCCCCATCCCTGGAAGTGTTCAAGGCCAGGCTGGATGAGGCTTTGAGCAACCTGGTTTAGTGCAAGGTGTCCCTGTGACGGCAGGGGGGTTGGAACTAGAGGATCTTTGAGGACCCTTCCAACCCAAACCACTCTATGATTCTACGATTTAAAAGATGTGTAGGTGAGGCACTGAGGGACATGGTTCAGTGGTGGTATTGGCAGTGTTAGGTTAATGGTTGGGTTTAATGTCTAAAAAGACTTTTCCAGGCTAAAAGATTCTATGATTCTAGGTAGCACAAACTGCCCAGTGAATCTGCTACTCTGATAGCTGCAGTCGAAGGTCAGGCACACAGCAGGAGCTATGTTCTCAATGACACAGATGTCAGCATCTGCCCAGGAAACAAAGGTCTTGATGTCTCTGAGTGGTGTAGGCAAGTGATTTCCAAACTCTTGGGTATTGTATTGCCAGCTCCTGCTTAGTCCTTCCTAAGGGAAGGTCTGACACAATGGGATCCCCATCTATTTTAGCAACACAAGGACATATTAAATGGCTGGAAAACTACCTAGCTCAAAAAGTAGCTAAAAACAGATGAACACCAGCCTGGGGTATGGGAAGGTGTAGTTAGGCCAGCTGAGTCACTGATACTGGTTTGTACATTACCAAGTACTTTCCTTAATGATCTGGAAATAAAGACATGAAGAGATGGATATGTTGTTAAGGTGGTCCAGTTAAACAAAACAGAATTGACTAGAGACAAAAATGATGCCTAGGGAAAATGCAACTATTTGAGAAAAGAGTGCCAGACCTGAGACCTTAGAAATCTTGGACTTTGCCCATAGACTGGAGGGAGGCCGACAAGCAGGGTAATAGAAAGGGTAATAGGAAAGCAGGGACTTTACCATAGGACTGTACAGCCAGAGCAGACAAACTCAGCCTAAGCTCCAGTCATGCTCGGTGCAACCATAAGAGATGTGAGGCAGGACAGATGATTTTCTTCATGTCTGTAATGGCCACATGCACAGCACTGCTGACAGTTTTGGGTGTTTGTTAGAAGATTATGCCAAATGTTTGGGAAGCAAGCAGAAAGGAATCACTGCAATTATTCAAGAGCTAAAGAAAACATTATCCAGCACAGGTCTTAAGAGAAGTTACCAGAAGGGGAAGTCCACAGGCTGCAGCCCCTGACATTTCATCAGCAAATACTCTCCTGTAGCAAGGCATCTGAAGAGTTCCACATACTCAGCTTCTCAAAAAGAATGTTCAGTGGTGACTTGATTTTGATGTATAAGTATCTTCACATGGAGGATATATCCGTCACTAACAGATTGTTTTAATCTAGAATGGAAAACAGTAACACAAACCAATACCTGGCAAATCAAAGCCATACAAATTCCAGTTAGAAATGTAGCCATACTTCTTTTTTTAAACCCATGTCTGTCATAATATGTTGAAGCAAATGATGTAAAAAATTGGAGGATTCTCTGTCTCTTTAAGTACTTAGATGACAGCTAAAGCCCACCCTGGAAGAGACACTGGATGTGCTAACACACATTACTGAACTCTATCCAGGAGTAACTTTGCAAATTACAGTGGCCTGTGATGTACAAGAAATCAGACTCGATGACTCCCTTGCAAGTTCGGCAGTGTTGCAGCAACACCAGAGAGCTAAAGGAAAATGGGTTTATTAGTCTTTGGTATGCAAGAGCAGGCAGTCGAGCACCCCCACACTGCCCAGCAGGTGGGGTCAAGATTTCCCCAGAAGTATAACAACCTCGATGCTATCATAACACTCCTCTCATAAGCTTTCTGCAAAGCCAGTTTCAAGCTACAGTAGACTGACTTTGAGAAACAAATAATCACTTCTCCAGCCTACAGACTGTGGTCTGGTTTTGAATCAATCAGTGCAGCACACAGGTGGTGGAGGGAAGCGTGCTAGCCCACATCAGGAGGATTTGGCAAGCGCAGCCAAAATAAGCTTTTATGTCCCAGCTGACATCTGTGGGAATGGACAGGTCTTTCACTGTGTGGGACATACACAATTCGTATGAAGGTATCCCTAAACACTTTAGTATTCATTATTTTTAAAAGAGGCTGGTTTCTGCAAGGGGGTCGGAATGTGTTTTCATACCTTGAGAACATTACTCCTCTACGTGACGCCAATGTTTTAATGACTAATTTTTTTCTCTTTTCTAGTGGAACAGCATTTATTTACCAGCAAATGCTTATTACTTTTCTAGGGAATCAGAGCAGAATAACATTTCTTACTCGTGTTGATTTTGTGAGATCCTCCATGCATGATATTCTTTGAGGAAATTTTTGTTTCTAAACAGTGGTTCATAGACATCTAATCTTCAGCTGAATATGTAATGGTCTTACAGAACTGCTGGATGACATGGTCCAGACCTTAAGCCTTACATAACTCAGGCTACAATGCCAATTGAATATATATAGTTGCAATTTATTTTGTACATGCAAATTAGGAATGTAATGAAAACACTTTAAATTATGAAGTTGGATCACCATTTTTACAGATGCCTTTTTCTGCCAGTGGGCAATTTGTTCTCCTCATATAAACATTAGGAAACTTTAAGCATCTGCTCCTAATTAGTTCACTTGCACAAGTTACTGATGCACATAACTCACACTTCCCTATGCTCATAGCGGAGATCTCAGATGATTAGTTTGTTTGCACACTGTTTCTTGGAATTAGACAAAGCTGAAGACCTGGAATTACAGCTGTTCTCTGCACTAGAAATCAAACCCAATTTTATTGGAACGATGAAAATTGCCAAGATCAGATAACCCTGGGAAGCTAATACAAGTTAATTGGGCCCTGATTGATCCTAATGTAACCACGTGAATTTGGGGAAAATCTGGCCAGTATTTGATTAATTTGTTTATAGAGCACGTTTGAATGTTTTTTCTATACTAAGGTACGTCCTCTTACCCAGAAAATGGTTTGCACATTTTATCCCTCAGCCATGGCGGCTTCCTCACCAGCACTGTGGCAAAGCCATAGTAGATCTTTCAGAATGCATTCAGTCCTAGCCCTGCTCTGCTAACACCTGAGCTTTGGGTTCAGAGCAAACTGGGGTTTGTTTCTGGCCATGGTATAAAACTGTCACACTCAAGTCACGTGGAGAATCAACAGAGACATCCAGTGATTCTACAGCTGATTAGAGCATTATTTGGTTTAAACTTTTCCAGAAACTCTCACTCAAACTCATCTTTAATATCTGTAATAATGTCATCAAAGCTTTATGCATTCCTTAAAACCTTCCAGAAATGTTAGCTCTGGAAAAAATTTTTCTCAAACTTTTTATTCAAGCAAAAGAAAGAGAAATTATTAGACTGATTTGGACAGGCATAATACAGAGTCCCAAGCCTCCCTATATTTCAGTATCTGACAGAAATATCTCATATGCCTTGTACCAATATGGATCCAGTAAACAGAAGTGTAGTGAAGCTCAAAACCCTCCCATCTACAAGACAATACAGCCACATCCATCCACAGTACATGATCATATGCATCAGCAACATATCCAAACCTTACCTGCTTAAGAGCTAAATCAAAAGGTTTCCTATGCCTTGCATGGTATCTTTTGACTTTAGTTTTTATAAAGTAGTACAATGGAGAGCATTAAGAGAAGCCCATTCTCTGTCAGTCTTTAGTTTTAGCATCAATTAAAGTGGCCACTCTTGTATACTTTAAAGAAAAAAAAAAGCATGATTCAAATATCTTATAGTCTAATGCCTCAGCAGCAAGAAACTATATTTTAAAGTACATGGAGCTTTTAATTACACCTATCTCAGGGACCATTTCTTTGCAGTACTCAAAACACTTTCCAAATAAATTATGCAGCATTAACCCTGTTTTTAAAAGAGGTAATGGACCCAAAAAATGGAAGAACATAAGAGGAAGATACTTACCCAATATCACCCAGCATACCATTATTGAATCCCAGTTACCCAGAGCCTGCTTCGGTTCTCTGTTCACAGAAAATACTTCTCTCTTTCCAAGAATGCATAATCACCCATGTTTTTAATTTCTTTTTCAAGAAACAATGCTTTTTTAATCTTACCCAAATACTTGAATGCAGATAAAACTTGGTATGCTGCAAAAACAAAAGCACCAGGATTAATGAAACCATTTTCCTTCAGATTTGTGTCTCATGAATGAGTGACTTTGATATCTAAAATTTTATTGCAGCTGAGACATCTGTAAGGTTTTTTCCCCAAAAAATGGATTCTCTCATTTCCAATAATGTGCACTCTCATTCTTTTCTTCTCCCTACCATCAGGTCCTCCTAATCTCATTTTCTTCCACCTGGCCATCTGATTCTATAAGCCTGCTTATCTTAGACATCTTTATTCCTCTGACAAATCTGGTCGAAGTCAGCCAATGAACTCAAGAGGTGTCAGGGACACACACACACACACACACGTACTCACAATCCTTTTTTTCTGCAAGAAATCAGGGCTCATTTCCCTAAACTCAACTGAAAATCTAAAAAATTATACACAAATAAACTTGCGTTCTACTAGTATTAAATCACTGTAATAATTAACTGCAAATTGGAGTGACTGGTATTTCAGTTTAAAAGACCCCAACAACTAAGCATTTACTATCATCTAGACTTAAGTTCATTAACACACCTGCTTAATACTGATGTGAACTCCACTAATGTGACGGCAGTCATATATGGTACATGAACACAAAATTAGCCCTCCTTTAATTAATACAGACAGTAGGACAGTGACTGCAGTGTAGAGCAATGTACTAAATATTTGGAATAGGAAAGAAAATGTACTATTCTTCCTCCTCGATAGACCAGGGCAAAGACCACCGAGTATGTTTTTCAAGAATCTAAATAGTCTTGTACTATTTATTTTCTCAGCAATGAGTTTCACCCTTTGTGTGCGGTCAAGTCTGCCTGGTGTGGAGTTATGAAAGGGAGAAGTGGTTCTGACAGAAACGTGGTTCTACGGCAGTTCTTTAAATGTTCTTTGATTGTGAAACCCAAGGGACCACGCTGCAAACACCCTCAACAAAGGGCCAGAATTTCAAAGTTCATATTCACCTTTGCATTATGTGGCAAATAAGTGCTGGGATGTGATCTGCACTGTGTCTGAGATTAGTGGAAATTTCTGTTGCAAAAGCTTAATTTAAAAACACCAATTAACTGAGAACAAAATACTTTCTATGAAATACTTCCAGTTTAAAGGCTCTTGCCCAAACTTGCATTCTTGATGCATCTGGGGCCACGGATTTCCAAAACTGCTTAGTGAAATGGATCTTCTTGTCACTTTCACAGCTAAATTGTCAGCAAAAATAACAGAAACTGTAAGTTCCAGATTACTGGAAATATCTCTGAATTTGGGTTTTGGTTTGATTCAGACTGAAATAAACTTAAAAAATATATATAAATGTTCTGACAAACTGGAAAACAGTTGTTCAGCTCTACTGTCCTCTTCCATCATGGACTGGCCAACCCTTGACTTACAAGTATCTCATCAAAGGCAACATCAGTGTAGCAGTTTACCTCT
This sequence comes from Eurypyga helias, assembly GCF_000690775.1. Classification (NCBI taxonomy): domain Eukaryota; kingdom Metazoa; phylum Chordata; class Aves; order Eurypygiformes; family Eurypygidae; genus Eurypyga; species Eurypyga helias. Next base: position 36,970 of record NW_010248613.1, read on the forward strand.
TTCAGAAAAAAAAAAACATTTGCTGCTGCAAGCTGCTATTCCACAGTCAAGAAATCCCCACACCTTCTTACTTGGTTTTCACGCAGTGCTTACTCAAGCAAAGGTCCCATTGACTTCAGTGAGTGACTGGTACATAAGTAGGGACTTCAAGATTTGGCCGACATATGTTTTGTAAGTAAACGTTAAGGGAAAAGCAATTTGATCTAATTTCAAAGCCTGGCAGAACAAAATATAGTATAATCACTAAAAAATCTAGGACAGAATTTCATCAAGCAAAAACAAACACTGTTCAGAAACACAGCAGGAGCCAGCCAGTCCTGAGCCTACAGTAATTGCAACGTTGAGAATAGGAGAAAATTCCCTGAAGAAGCTCCATACAGTAGCAGACCATCTGTCTAAACACTTGCAGAAAAGGCTTATGTTTGAAAACTCTGGATCTTGCCAAGGCCTTTGCCATTGGCTTTGGAAGTGTAATGACATGGGATATTCACAGATGTTCTTTCCAAATGTCCCCCACTCCCTGTAAGCAGATGGATCTTCGAGACTGCAAAATGAACTACCAGGAAAGACAACAAAACCTTTTTCCACCTCCTGTTGCCTTTCTCTACAGTATGGACTGAGGCTTCAAAAATCAATTAGCATTTTTCTGCTGATGAGCAACAATAAGGAAAATCTTTCCTTCAAAGATTGGCCATCACTGAAACTGACCCCCATGCAGAATTTCATCAAGGCGTCCTTACACATGGCCCTGGACCACCAACCCTATCCTTCAGAACAAACATCTGTGATTCACAGCAACTCCAGAGAATATTTTCTAATGTATCCTGGGAAAATGATGACAGCTGTTGAGACCCAGCAAACACTGAGCCCTGGGTTTTTGCAGAAGAAATACAATTCATCACTAATACATTTGAAAACTCCAGTCCACAGCAGGGTCTTTAGTGAATGACACAATTTTATAAAGCAGAAAATAATTCATATTACAGTATAAAAGCAGTGACGTTTGAACTTAAGGGTCAGCTGTAAATTCTCTTGTGAGGTCTATTTTTAAGGGCTTTAGAACTTGAATAACTACACAGAACATCAAGTTGACAGTCTCAATGATTTTTCAAACAATGGATTAATTTTCTTAAGCTGATTTCAATACTTACAGTAAGGTTTAATGGTAATTTTAGGTGTTGTGAAAAGAAAGCCCACTGAGAGACATGCAAACTGGAATGTTTGTCCCTGTATTTATCAGAGTTCAGTACCAGAGGAAGCTTCTCTGCTGCTGCACAACTGGGCTTCAGCCCAGTAAAGAAAAAGCCAAGAGCAGGTTCATCCCTACAGTGTCCTGCAAGTGGCCTTCGCAAGCAGATCAATGAAGACTGACACTAGGGGAATTTCATGCTGTAGAAAATCTAAACAGGATATTTCACTTGCAGTCAGCTTTGTTCTCAGCATCTGGCTGAACTCCTTGAGTTGGGTTTTCAAGCCCCACCTACCTGCACCCACCTGCACAGGCCTTCCTTGGAGGCTGGACTACATCACCCATACTGTGCCATGATCTCTCACTGTACCTCAACTGCCATGGGACAATAATTTTTGAGCTGCTGCATTCCACATTTTGCTCCATCAACAAAAAACCCCTGTTGACAAATGTGGAGGCCTTGACTCGGGCAGAAATTCTGAACACATTTTGCACTTCATCCCAGGCATGTGAGGAAGAGAAGGAGGGGCTCTGCTGCTGGGCTACCTCCTGTTGTCATCTGGCTACTGTCTGGCTAAACCTGCTCTGAAAGACTCACCTCAACCTCTACTTGCTGCAGTGTAGTTGTTCAGCTTGGAGCTAACCATATGGCACCTATATATCAGTAATTGGTGGAGACAAATGTTCCAAGCATCAGCATCTGTGTTTCATAAAGGAACATGAGGATCTGATAGAGCCAGCCTGCAGGACCTCCCAGAGAACTGACAAGAACCATCTCAGCTCCCCATGGGCTTCTAGGTAACTGCAGCACAGCATTCTCCTCACCTTGACAACAGGGAGCTGTCACAGCTGCTTTATGGCCCTTCTCAAGGTAGTATCTCACTGCCTCCCAGGTTTTATTGATTGCTTCTTCAAAACACTGCTTTGAGGCAAGGAAGTCTTATTCATATGCCAGAACAGCAAGGCCCAAGTCTGATGGAGAGAAAGCACCAGGAGCCCAAAGGTGCATCCACACATCCACCACTTGGCTGCCTGGACCAGCATCAGACTGTGACCTTCTAGGAAGGAGCATCAGCCACATCAGTGCATTTGCATATGGTGTCCGTAGGAAGACTGCAAGGTGTCTGACAAATGGTGGGAACCTTGGCCAAGACACTGTGGCCTCCTCTAAAGGCTGAACTGGAGCTTCTTCCCAGCTTTACTCAGGAGTTCACCTATACCTGCCCCCAGATCATTTGGACACTAGATAAGTTTGGGTTCAAACGCATGCTCAAATTCATACTTAAAATCTAAGTGAGAGCATCATTCGAACATGTTTTCTTGGAAGGTATGCAGCAGAGGGGATGGAGAAGAGGAGAAAAAATGGGAGAGAAAAGGAGAAAAACTGGAAATAAAAAGGAAAGCAAAAATTTCAAACCACATCATTTCTAGATAATATTAACTGAAGAAATTTAATAGAACAAAAACTGTAAGATCTTGAAAAAAAATAACACTAGTACCATAATATTTTCATTACACCAACCTTTGCGTTCAAAAAAAAAAAAAGTTAAAGAGAAAACTGCGACCAGCTCCCAACAAGAGTCTTTAAAAATTTTTCATGACAAGGATTACAGCACATTTATGAGGTGGCCATTCCACATGCAATCAAGCCAACTGGCTCTTTGTGTTTCTAATAATAAAAAAGAGGTGCTGTTACACTCGTGTAATATTCCTGATGAGAGTGCTGAGATAAGTTTGCTTTCAGTCAGGTTCTTCTCAATTAAGTTTTATAAGCTATGCCTGCCCGTTTTACACCAAACTGCATGATCTGCTTTACGTCTGCAATGGAAAACATTGTAATAAAAAGTCTTCTTTAGCCTTGTTTTTATTTAACATAATACCAGAATCAGTAGCATGGAAAATAAGGACCCATGTTGCATTCCAGGAGCCTTGGAACATAAAACCTTGCTGTGGGCTGATAATATCTCACTGATTCTTACCAGTCTCCAAGACTCTGTCCACGACCCCTCTGCAAAATAAACTTTATCAAATCAAAACTTGCACCCTTCTCAGAAGTCCAGTCCCTTCCTGTGGTGAACACTGCTTTTGTGATAACCAAAGGAATTCTATATTTAGGGACAGCACTTGTTCTTGACCTTCAGAGGATTGTTTCCATTGACACATGCTGAAAGAAAATGGCTAAAAATCGCCTTTGGGATTTCAGTTCATATCCTACAGTTCTAATATGAAATTTAAACTGCCCCAGGCTGCTAGTGTTATAATACCGCCTGCTAAGTATAAAGCAGAAAGGGAAAAGTCCAGAAGACAATACTTCATTACATGGAAATTCTTTGAATCCCAAAGCCATATGGGACATTAAAAACTTTCCCAAAATCCTTCTCAGATCAATGGAATTCAATTGTTGTACAAAACTGATATTTGGAAGAAGAAGAAAATTCTGATTTTCTGCATTTCCAGGATCTGCGAACCGACTGAGATTCATCTGTGACTAGAAAAAGAGTTTTTATTTTAGAGCAAGTGTAAGAGCCAGGAGACAAAATCTTTTTTAATCACTTAATCAGCAGCTTTTTCGGTGAATCAGGCAGTGTGTCCTCCTCCATTACAGCAAGACCAATGCTTCCCAGTCATAAAAAAATCCTTTAAAGCCTTTTGCAAATCCTGCATTTTATGAGCAATTTTTCACAAATAGTTCTAGTTTATGAACATTCCTACAATAGCAGATTATGATCAGGCCTGCTCACAGTCATGTTGGTGGTTTTTCTCTTCTGAAGAACAGTAGCTGTAATGACCCCATCAAGAAGTCTGTAACTTACAGAACTCAGCAGATATAAGGCACAAATTCTTTCAGGGACATACACAGGAGGTAGTTATGGAAATTAATTTGCATAAGTCATTAGTCAACCTATTATGAGAAATTAAGAACTCTAGAAAGATGTTGGCCTTGGTCCTGGAAATTTCATGGGAAGAAAAAAAGTCTGCATTTGAGAAGTGCACTATCATTTTCCTACCACCAGCTCGAGTTCAAGAGCCTATTTTACTGGGTTGGGAAAAGGAAGGAATCCCAAGCTCCCAGATCAGTGGCTGTTCCAGAAAAGACAGGACTCTGGTTTAGGGCTTTCTTGAAAACCAAATTTGAAAAAAAAATTATTTTTGTCCCATGCTATCTTCAAAGGATGGAGGGGTTTTTACATTACAAAAACTTTTCACAGGTCACACAGACTGTTTGTTTTCCACCCAGACAAGAGAAGCCAGGATTTGGTAAAATACCATAGTCATATACTAACTTCCCTAGCAATGTGAGCGACCCACTCTTTACTACAAAAGGCATTAAAATGGCACAACATTTTAATGAAACTTTCAGAGCACCTCTGTAGTAGTTCAGCAAGGAGTGTGCTGCAATTTTTGCTTCCATTTAATTGGAACAGGTCACTCCGAGGAATAGCATGCTGTGCTTGTTGGCCTCTTTCCATTCAAGGTTATGAATCAGAGCTCTGTTAATGAACCCAGAGAAATCTCCTTCATGCTGAGCTCAGCAGAAGACTTAATTGTCCTTGCTATTACTCTCCTCTGCTAAGCTCAAGGTAGAGGCTGCAAGCCTGGGTGGCAGGGCTATTTCCCCAACACATTCTCTGTTGCACAGGACCCATGTCCAGCACAAAGAGAGAATGAAGTATGACCAACGACTGTGAAGCATGATCTCTGCTTGCCATCGCCTTGACTTTTCAATGTGCCGCAGAGAGATGTTATTCATCTATTCCACAATGACCTACTGTCATTGTATCATCTGGTAATGATTTTCTGCAAACAGCAGCATCATATGCTCTTGCCGGGAGTTTGTATGAAATACATGGCTCTTGCTGCTCCTCATTCAGGAAATATCATCTCTTTGGTAAGATCAGTGGTCCAAACCTTAATGTCAATGTCCATCTCTTCCTCAGTGTGCAGAACTCTGACTAGCCACGGTAAGCACCTGCCTCAGCCAAGATTAAGTAAAATACAATCACCAGACCCTCTCAAGATGCATAATAAAGGGCTCTTATTTTATGTCAAGCTTCTTTCCAGCAGTCTTTCCTCAAACATGAAAGGATGATATCAAAATAGATTCATGTGTGAAATGTTCCATTTGCAAAACTGGCCATTTCAGGAGACTGCTTAACCATGCTCCAGTTTTTGCGGCCCTTTCCCTGTTGGAGGTATCAGGCTCAGTTTCCCATCACTTCAGACTGGGCATTGAGTGAGCTGGAAGCACTATGTCTGTCCAAAGCTTTCATTCTGTTCTGATCACCTCTGGTACAAAAGCAGCATTCATGTTGCAAGCACAGCTGGTGATACAGCAAGTGAGGCTGAGGAGTGACAGGCACAGAAAACCCACTTCCATGCCATGGGGACAGAGGGCAGTCATGAAGAGCAGTGAGCAGAATGATGCATGTTCAGGCAGCTAGAGCTAATTTACCCTTGCCTAGTCTAATCAAAGGACTTGGTGAGTCTTCTGTCTCTCCAAGATTCTGAATCAACATATGATATCTCTCTTTTTAAATACTGTTTTCTGCCACAACTCAGACCTTATAGATAAATCACGTGGTATCCCAGATGTATGCTATACAGAGTCCACCCAGACAACCATAAAAATCCCTATGGCCTTAAGCACAATGAATCAGGCCTTGTTTAACATACACCTGCATTATTTCCAAGGCTAAAGCCAAACTGCTTGCGCACAGCTCCAACACAGTTGAATAGAATTGTGCCTGCTTACATCACGGGCCTGCATCTCATCTCCACAGAATATCTGCTAGCTTTTTAACTTTTCTCAAACTTCTGAAAACTTTCAGGCACCATGAAGCTTCATTTCTTCCAACTGAATCAGTGACTAATGAAACCTGGCCAGATTCTCTCCATTAAATACCCAGGTTTCTCAACTGTGCTGACCCATTTACACCCAAGAGTTTACTTTAACACAGGATTTTTTTTCCTCCTTCTCCAATTTCTTCTTATTCTTTTTTTTTTTTAAACAGAATTTAAAAAAATGCAAGACTGTTTTCTGAGGTTTGGTTACTCACCACATGCTGAGCTGAGTTTCCTGTTTAAAGAAGAGAGAGGCTCTGTGTGTGTGTGTATGTGTGTGTGTGTGCGTGAGCCAATAGTCTTAGAAGAGCCACTACCCAGGCATGAGATTTTTCTGTGATATCTTGACCCAACTAGCACCAAGCACAGCTTGTACACTGCAAGCAGCACTGGGCAGAGGTCCCAACAAATGCAAAACAATATTTTTAATTCATCTGGGGGATTTTCTGAAGTAAACCTTGGCATGGAAAGAGCAAACTGCAGTACACAAAGAATGGCGATGTTTGTCTTTGAGAAAGGATTTAGCTGGCGATAGATGGCTTTAGTGGAGTGCAAGTTCTTCCCAAAGTTTGTCCCTGAAGCGAGGGTGCACAAGGTACAGTGAGAGCGCTACAGAGCATGAGAGAGAGGCAATTAATAGCAGATGGAAGGAATAAAGAACTGCTTTCAACAGGCCTTCCAAACTGTATGGGAAGATGTTGGGAAGAAGTGCTGCAGAGAAAGCTATCCTGCCCCTCCTAAGAGCTGCAGAAAAAGCAGTGTGCCTTGAAAAACTGGATTTCACAATATACAATATATACAATATATACATGGCCCTGAAAAAGAGAGTCACATGTGGAAGGGAAGGAAAATACCAGAACTAAGAGTCAACAGAAACAATACTGAAAAAAAAATCTTTCATTTCTGAAGGGTCACCATCCCTCACAATCTGATTGTGGGTATTGTGAAATCTGGTGATTTTTTAAAAGTCCAACTTGTGAAATCTCCGGATTTATGTGTGAACTTCATCCAGCATTCTCTCTCTGCTTCATGAAGGCTTCTCGCCCCCATGCTTAGAAATTTAACTCACAGGTTACCTAGAAGCTCAGAAATCAGCTGCAAGGAATGGAACACTCGTGTCTCCACTGTTGTAAAACTCATTTTAAGCCAAGTTAAGATTTTGTGAGGCTCATTATTTAGCATTTGTGGAAAATGGGAAGCTGAACTTTCCTCCCTTTTGACAGTCAGGTACTTGCATATCACTCTGTCAAAACAAAACATGCCTGAAAACAATACAATTAGGTAAAGCCTTTCCTATTCATGTCCTAGCAAGAAATCCTCTACAGCAGAAACAATGTACTAATCTTTGATCTGCCTATTACTCTATAATATCACTCTGGGCACTATATTCAGCCTTATTGTTCCCTTCAGTAAAAGGCAGTCCTGAAACTGCATTTCTGGGTACAGCTTCACACAATTAGAGGCTGAATAGCTGTAAACATGACTCCTACAACTGGAGAGGAATGAGGATTTAGTACGGCTCTTCCTAAAAGACAGAAGACATGAAGATAAAGGTCAAGTACTTTGAACTAAAGCCTGGGAAAGAAAACCAGCTTCTTGCTACTGTAGGCAGTGATACTGTCATGTCTGTTTTGTAGATCTGCTAAGCTCTCTCATAAATGAATGCAGGGTGCATGTGATAACTTGCATGCCATTTTCTTATGAGGTTCCAGTTTGCTGCATATCTGTTATACTTATGATTGCAATTGTAGTCCAGAAAGGAGATTAGAGAACAACAGACCCTAAAGAGTCCTTCCACATTTCTAAATGTGCATTTGTTGTAAAAGCACAAGAGAAGAAGCAATATGAATAGAAAAAGAAGAGCTAGCACTCTCACTTCCAGAGCTTAGCTCTGTCTCTCACAGCTGCCTACAGTCAGGTATATCATTCCTTTGGTTCTTTAGTTTCCCCAGAAATATTTGTACCTCTATAGTAAGAAGAGCATTGAATCTGGCTATTGCTTGCAATCTGCCATGTACACGTGAGGTATGGGTTAGTAAGTGATGTTTACTACTCATAGGAATGACCATATTTAAAAATACAAATTCATTTTCAGATACATACAAGAATATTTTATTTGATCCAGACTCTTCTGAAGTCACTATATATATTCCACTTTGATGCAAATATAAGCAGGATTTGGCAAAACACCCTTCATCACAAGACACCAATCCTTTCCTGGTGCTGAGTGCCAATCTAGCCTTGCCCCTGGGCATATGTAGTCTACAGGGTGCTCTAATCACAGCACTACTGGGTTTTGCACATGTAGTTTCAAAGAAAAAGAAGAAAGAGTATGTCCTCTCTGCTTTTTCAAGACACACTTGCCTTGGAGGGAGCACACTAGTAAAAAGGAAAAGGCTCATGTGTTTAAGGCTCATCATTTTCCTAGTAACAAATTCTAGTTTGAACCCCATTTGGAGGCATTAAGACACTGGATAAGGACGTTTGGCAGGTAACATGAGATTACAGTTACTTCCCTGGGTAGCAGGAGGTAGCTCTTTGGTTTGTTCCATGGGAGTGACCAGCAAGGTGGCAAAAAACCTCAGCACTTACTGGAATTAACGAGAATCGGGGATCATTGCAAAGTGCCTTAAGTTCTTCATTTCCAATGTAAATTGGTCCAGTGCTTCCCTTTCAGCTGAAGGGATTTCCTACTTCCGGTCAAAAGGCAAAATCCAGAACTAAAGCAGAGCAAAAAGCTGCCAAAATCTCAGCCGATCCTGCATCTGCCTTTTTCCTTAGGTTCATCCAAATCTCCCACAGAGTAATTGAAATATCGCTATATAATGAAGCTTATAAAACTTTAATATAGGATTTATACTTTTTAATGTCTATTATTTCCAAAGCTTGCCCCCAAACCTTGTCAATAGACTTCCCCAAGGGTATGGGTAAGGATCTCAGCTGCATCTGATTTGACTACATCCTAATGAAAATGGTGAGTCGATCAGTATCAGATATATCTGAGCATTCTCTCAAAATTACATCTGACATTTACAAGGAAATAATACTGTAAATTCAGCCTTAGGATCTAGTAGTTGCTTGTAAAGTAAGAATTGGCATTGGCAAGCTCATCTTGATCTAGAAATTTCAAGGAATATAAGAATTCCTTCAGCAGAAAAAATCTGTATCTTCATTGGCAGTAAATTTTAAGCATTGAATGTCAATCAGAAACGAAATGCAATGTAATTCAATCCCACCCCTTGAGATCTGGCCAACAAGGAAAACTTTCGCAAGTTGAAGAGTAGATACTAAGCCATCCTCCCTTATTGCTTAATGCAACCCAGCTCACATATGGTTCTGCTCAGTGATTATCAGACAACACATACCCTTCCATGAGCGGGAAAGAAAGTCCTAGGGACAGACTGGGTCAGTAAAAGGGAGATCTATGACAAGCAGCATTGCCTCAAGGTGAACTCTTGGAAGTAGAGGGCTGAACACCGTCCCTTTCCTGAGACAGCTGTCAGGCAGGGAGGATCAGGGTTTTTTCAGGGTTTCATAATGCAATACCATTTCATTACAACTGTTTTTCTGCCTAGGAAAGAGGTTTTTTTATTGTAAAGTTTCCAGCTTGAAGTTTCTTCCTCCTCCAAATTGCTCTAGCTTCTACTTTTCAAAGTAGCTTTTAATTTCTAAATTTAAGCTAATTGTAGTGGTTGGAAACCCTTTATAAATATCCAGCACTAAACCAAAACATTTGAAAATTATCTAAACAAAGTGCTGCACTTGACCCCAACCTTACTGCTCTTTTCCAGATTTTCAGTTCACCAATATGTTTCCGATTTTGACTTTCTGGCCTCTGTCAGGACAAAAAGGCTTTTCCAGTTCTTTGGAAATCCTTACAAACTGAGAAAATAATTTCCAGCGCAGATCTAGTGTCAGTCCATTGCCCTTCTCCCTATATAATTCTCATTTTTGCTTTTGTGTCAAGGATATTAAAAAGGAATAGTTTGGGCATTCGAGACTGTGCAAAGACTGTAGCTGTGTTGAGGATAAAGGAGAGGGAACAAAAAGGGAGATGGTGTCAGACAGATTGCACCTACTGTAAACCTCAGTCCTGCTTGTTTCAGTTTACTCCCCACCTTCACTAAGTCTCTGCTGGAGCCAACATGAGAAATCTCCCAGGGCACCATTGCTCCAGCCCACATGAGGTGCTGGTGGCAGTTCCCTTTGTTTTCTGCACTTGATCCCATGTGGATCAGCCATGAAGTTCAGATCTCGGTTAAGGTCAGCCTCGCCCACAGACTCATTACTTGCTCTGGGTCAGATCTGTAACTTTAGTGCCAGTTCTTACTCAGACAAAACTCCCAACTGACTCCCAGAAGACCTGACTGCAAACTGTGTCTCTGCCCTCACTCATAACTCTTGCAAAACATCCATGACCTTAGAAAAAATACTGGGTGCCCTTTCGGATGTAGAGAAATCCTTCTTCAGAAGAGGGCTTTCATTCACATCACCCTTGCCTTTCCAGCTGCAGTAGAACACAATGGGCAGCGTCTCCAGCTACCACAGGCCTGAGTGGGAGCAGGACTACAAAAAATTTGAACTACTGAATCGTTGAAAAGTGATTTGAAGTACTTCTCAGGTCAGATTAGTGCTGTCTCTGTTCCCCTCTCATTTTGCTGCACTGACCAGTATAACAGGCTGGAGAGCAATCTTCCAGCTAGAGACATACAAAACAAGGAAATCATGCCGAGGTGGTTGTTGACACACACGTCTCGGTTCAGGGGACTACTGCCCCTTGAAATCAGTCATGGACCATGCTGGCTGTAGTGGGGATTCATCTGACCTGGCTGTATTCATTTAGAATAAAGCATATAACATAAGCAGTGTTTTCTCCCTCAGCTGTCAAAAGAGAAGTAACCTCAGGAAAGCAGAGACTTCATCTTGAAACCATCATCTCCCGGTCCACATTTAGTCATCTCTGGGAGACCTATGGATCCAGGGCTTTAGGAAACACTGTGACATCACAGTCTAGTGGGGAGAGAGATGATGATAAAGGCGTCTACAGTGCACTAGGCCAGGCCGCCCCGGTTCCACTCCTTGCTCCTAGGCGTGCAAGAGAAACCAGCCCAGAAGGGGAAAAAAACCCCAGCTCCAAACCAAGGGTACCCTTGGCACAAAATAAGCCAGATGAAGAGGCAGGACTGGGCTGCGCTTCCTGAAGGCACATAAAGCACACGCACACATTGCAAGCCGCACAGCCCAGTGCAAAGCCGGGCCACCATGGCTCAGACCCCTGTCAGCAGATCAGAGAGCTCATCTCCGAGCTTTCACAAGAAAGTTCTGCCGCATCTCCTCACTAAGGATACCTTTTCCTTACAAACCCAGACCTGAATGCCCCACGTTCCATGGGGCAGGGTGCAGTGCAGCCAGCGTGAGCTCTGGGAACCACCTTGTATGAGCAGTTCCTCCAAGGCAGGACACATTTCAGCAGTTAGGCGTGAGGGGGAACAGACTGTTTGTTCTGGCATCTCATGCACCTCATTAAGCCAAAGAAGCAGTAGACACTGGAAGTGGCCTTTACAGCTCCCTAGTGCCTACATTTCCCATCCTCCCTCGTGCCTCCACTTCTCACCCTGATCTTTGTAATGACTGGAGCTGTGTCTTAGGCAGACTGAAGCTAAACAGGCTGATTTTCACCCCAGACATCTCAGTACTACAGCAGATCTCAAGGCAGTGAGTGACTGCGAGTGCTATGAAGCACCTGTGTGAGGTTTAGAAGGAAAGAGTTCTATGAACCCTGAGTGTGGAGAAGTATGTGTTTCTCACAAATGTGGCCAACATTACCATTCCAAAACCATACATGAGATCCCCTGAAAAAGGCAGCTAAAAAATCACTGGATTTATCAGCATAACAGTAATGTTTCTGGGATTATTTTTATTTGCCTTCTGGTTTGGGGGCTTTTTAGATCATATTTATGCGTAGGTTTTTTCTGCAATCATAAAACCTAAAAACAATGTTGAGATTTTTATTGTTCCCATGAATCCAGGAGCTGGAGGTTCACACAATGTTCATGGGACTTACGGTAAAAACTCGTGAGCTAAGAACGCGTAGGCTTGCATGAGAGAGGCCGTTGTGCTAAGCAAGTTTAGTCCATATAACAATACGCGAAGGGAAGCATGTGAGGATGTTTTAAGTTAGTATGACGTGTCTGCGGGGGAGATGATGGGTACATAGGGGATTGTTGTACGTTAGGACCATTAGCACATCTCTGGTGAGTATGTTTGCTGAAGTGTTCCTGGTATTTTTTTTTGCAGAGTGCAGAAGTGCATTAACATGGTTTGCTACTGATTTGCTGGCTGCATGCGGGAGGTGTAAAAGAACACAGAGACAAAGACAGGTATTTGAAGGTTACGTGGACAAGGCTGTGACCTGTAACAGACATGAATGGAGTTGGGCCTTGGGATAATCCAGACACAGAATAGACTTTTCTCCCAGCAAAAACCCACTACAGGACTCCAAGGGCTCCCTCAATCTAAATCACAGAGAGGATTCAAACTAGCTGTATCACGTAGGACAGGCTAGTGGTGAATGAACTCTAAGCTAGCACGTAAAATACCAGAATAAGCTATTTTTGGCTGTTCTGTATCCTTTTAGTACTCAATGCTGGCAAACCCATGGCTTCCTCTAGTAGTCCCACCTGCTAGTAGGGACCCTGCGATGCGAATTCAAGTCTTACACTAGAGTCTTACACTGTCTGACTGAGATCTGCTGATCCATGAACCACCCGTTACCCACGCCCTCCTCGTTTCAGGAGCTTACACGTGCTGTGTACCACACAGGCGCACCCCTCACAATAGCACAGCATTTATCTGCAAAGGCAAATCCTGTCACAGCCTCACTGAGCTCACAGAGCTGCTGAGGACCAGAGCCAGCATTGTCCTGCTGCACAAGGCAGGGGCAGGCAGCCAAGACCACCGTGCCAAGCTTCCCTGCGAGTCCCAGAGAAAAGCCGAGGCATCGTTTGCTCAGTGTCCCTGCTGCCCGGCATAGCCCATGAGCACCAGCAGCGGTGTCACAAACGGAAACATGCAGCATTCACAATTTATTGTAATCCCCTAAAGACCACTTGATCTTTCAAGTAACACTGCCTGTTCAATACCCAGAACCAGGTACCTGGTCACCCAAATCTTAGGGACATAACTACTATGCTATTATTAACTGTTAAATTGTCTGATCATTTTTAATGTCACCAACACAATTGACCTCATGACCCCTCCCCTTGTGGCAACTATCACAGGCGAAAACTTCCAGAAGACCCCCAGAAACCCAGCACACTAAGTAAACTGTCCTGCTCTGTTTTTCTGGGCTGGTTCTACAGTTTAAACTGGTCAGTTATGCCATGGTTTATTTAACTCTTTGGAAGACCTGTTCTCAGAAATGCCTGGATCATCTTCCTATCGAGATACAGTGCTTGGTCATTTGTCTTCTCACAGTTTTCTGCCTGAGGGCCAGCAGCTGGCATGGAAGTTAAGTCCTAATTGTTTTTCAATACCTATCACTTTACTTGGTGAACTTAAATTTCTCAATTAGCTAGTTTGGGGATTTTCACTAGGAGCATATAGAAGTGATCACCAGGGATGTAAAATACTGCAGACTTTCACATTACACACCCAAGATTTAGTACTTGTTTAAGCACATAGTAAAAAGGACTCAGTTGCTAATTAATCACCTGATTAAAGTTCTAGGCTTTCAGATCTCTTTTTTCTACTTAGCCATGCTTTCTTTCACTGCCTGTCAACAAGTACTTGAACCCCTTCCCAGTGCAAGCACAGCAGGGCTCTCTTCATGGGCATTGCTTTAGTGATCATCAGTGAAAGAGTGGCTTCAGATCCTGCTGACGTAGAGGATTACATGGAAATCTCAGCTTCCACATGACAAACTGATAGTAATAACTTGGACATATTGTAACAGATACAGTAAGATAAACATTAGAGGAAATAAGATTTTTGTATATGCACAGCACTCCCAGAAGCTTCAAGACCTTATATAGAGCTTGCAGGCCTGGATGGTGAAAAATAACCTTGGTTTCTTTTCTATTACTTCTTTTGTCCTAACGTTCACTTCTGACCTAGCATTCGGAGGTGAAGCAGAAATGTCAAAAAGAACATGAAATTCTGCTTTGGGGGTGGGCATCTCGGTGATGTAGGCAGAGCTGAGGAACCAGGGTTTGGCAGAGCTGGAGGCAGAGTTGCTCTGGTCCACTTTAGCTTACCCCATCAGGTTCACAGCTCAGTGTGCACTTCTCAGAATTACAGGGGTGGCCTGTAAGATAGGGAGAAGAGCTATATGAAGAAGTAATTTTTCAGGGAGTTACTGTTTCAATGATTCAGTCATGTTACTGGTGAGCGTGGAATGGCTCTAAAGTGATTCCCGTAAACTGACAGGCAGCTGTTTTTCAGTATTAAAAAAGAAAAAAAAAAATCAGTTACAGCAAAATTCCAGGCATGACCCTTTCTGCATGTATTTTAGCTCCTATATTAATCCTTTGGCAGCATCAGAAGGGAGGAAAAGCCTCTTTGGTCAAACAGTTTCAAACTTATTGGGGTTTTTTTAAGTAAATACTTGATAACATCTATTTAACACAAGCTGTATGTGAATGCGTGTATAAGGGGAAAAAAATCTGGTGAGAGATATAACTAAAGCTGGTTTGCAAATTTCTGAGTAAACAAAGTAAACACTGCTTCCATCAACATTTCAACTGATGCATCTCACGTTTGATCAAGATTTGCTCAAGTTGAGGCAAAGCTAAGTTTTAAGTGATTGACAGGAAAATAGCTCTGTATTGCTAAGTAGCTCCAGATGACTTTCATTCAGACTTGTTTTCTGAATTTCTCATACACAACAGTAAAGGGCAAATCAGAAACTGAAAATAAGCGCACCCCAGAAAACTTTGCCAAGAGCCAGAAATGCTGATTTTGGTCACACTCAATGACATAATTTTCAGTTGTGATTTGAGAAGCTCCCACCCTTGTTCTTGATGTCTTAAAAAGGTGAGATCAGATATTACTAAACAGAGATCAATTATAACAATAAAGTATTGTCATTTCTGCCAGAAAAACTGAAAAAAGCAACCGGGGGGAGGGAGAAGGAATAAACAATTTCCAAAGTAGTTTCTAATTCTCACCTCTTCAGTATCACTGTGCAGCACCAAGACAGACTCTGGTGTATTAAATGGAAATAGCTGCAAGCTCTTTGTTTATTTATATTTCTTGGTTTTGACCTCTGACAAAGCGGTCAGTGATCCCAAAGCTACCAAAGATCCCAAAGAAGACGCTGTAGCCACTTTTTATAACAGTGACTAGGAATTTAGAGGGGTAAGCAATTTAAAGCATGTTTAAAGCATTGCTGGCTGGAATTAAACCAGTACACCCAGGTACCAACTTTCTGAAAGCACTGAGAAGTCATGCCCTGGAAATCAGCCTTGTTGCAGTATACCCATTCAGAAACCCAAACACTAAGGCATTCAAAATCACTACCACATGCTCTTTGTAGTCCCGAAAGCTCAGTCTCTAATTAGGTTGGTGAATAAATATGTAGTAAATTTTGCTATTTTTAGGAACCATTTTCTAAATACTAACTCAGTTAATATCATAACGACAGAGTGGGAAATCACCTCCCTCTTAGTTAATCATCAGAAACACTGATAAAAACAACTTTGCAAGAATGTGTCTCAATCACTCTGGAAACTTTCAACACTATTTCATGCAAATCAACCTCAACGCTATCATTATCACCTTGCATCATATATGTAAGTGTGTGTATTCATGTACGCACACACATATATACATGGGGCTTGAAAGAGCCAAAATGTCCCAAAAGGCCACTGTGGCATTACAAAAAATCTTAGAGGTATATGGAGTAACTGTGAAAAAGGATCGTTTTTCTTTCTCAGTGTATCTCAGCATCCATATCTGCACTTCTTAAATACTGTTTCAAGCACCGACTGTGCCTTTTTGTGTGTGCTTATATGTGTGCTTTGTTTTCTTTTCTATCCGGGTCATTAACTGGAGTAAGTCGGCTCATGTGCAAAACATCTGTTTTTCTGTAAGTCCTGCTTTTCCTCGGCTTAACAGCTGCATTGATTGAGGCATGAAGCTGTTGCTGAATTGTTCACAAGCAGTGTGACATGGGCAGAACAGCAACCTAGACTCCTTTTCAACCTTGGTTGCTTTCTTTCTGGTGCCAACTCAGAAAAATTAACATCTTGAATGATTGATAGCATGCAATCAGCTGCTGCCAGGACTATTACCATCTCTAATTCAATGAGGGAGGAGGTGACCCAGTCTTGTTTATACTATTGAAATCTGGCTGGAGGGTTTTGGCTAGGCTATGAAGGCTCAGTTCAGTCCATTTGGGGATTTATGTCAGCATTTCACACATTCTGGAAAACTTCACTTACCCTGTAGACAGTGCCTCTAGCCCTAGAAGTTAACCTGTGTTGTAGAGTATCTATGACAACCACATCATTATCCAAGGTGGTTTCCATCTCAACTCTAGTTTATGGCTAGTGTTTATTATTTCTAGGGCACCATAGGTGTGCACAGCATGCTTTATGGCCATGCACAACATGGAATCTAGGGCTCAAATCCTGCAGTCACGTCTGCTGCTAGGAACTCTAGTGACCATGCTTTGTCTGGGAGAGCTCTGCTGGAGTATCAACATCTGGCGCTGCATCTTGAGGCAGGATCAGGGAGACAACTAGGCAATACACACATAAGTGTGGGTCAGGATAGAGGGCAGTGGAGATGTGAAATCCTGAAATGCAAAACACTTTGGTCACAGGTAGTTTTGGGTATTAATCTGGTGGCTGCTATTAAATCTTCACTTCAATATTTTTCAGTCATACTAATGTCATCCAGCCCAACTAACATCTGGACTTGCCTTGTTTATGCCTGTCTCTCACCATGAATGAAAAAGGAGACAGAAGCAACAAAGACCCTCATTTCAGTCCCTCAGTTAAGTGTCTGTATTCAGGCTGAACGGATGTGGGATGTAGTACTGAGAAGCTTGGAGAAAGACAGGATTCCTCTGAGAAAAATCAGAACGTCAGAACAACTGCAGATGATCCCAGCAGAAACAGGCAGATGGGGAGCAGGCATAAACAGACAGGACATTCCCAGGAACTGTGACAATGATAGGAAGCAGCACACCAATATTTAATCTTATTAACCAGTCAACCCATATCAACCAAACCTGGTCGCTACAGTCAAGGACTTCTTGATGCAATGACATTATTTCTGAGGGTTTTTTTTTTGTTCAGATTAACCAGCAACCCTCTTTTGGCTGAATTTGAGCCATACTGTTCCTCTCAATGCAAATATGAGCTAGCTGTCCTCTCATAGCAGTGCCTTTAGCCTCTCAGGAAATGTGAGGCAACTGCCATCCAGTCATCTGTCTCAAAAGGCACGTGTATAGGAGAGGCAGCAGGAAGACTAGGTGAGGTATGACAATGCTGAAGCTCCAAAGTATTGGTGACATCAGTGCGTTAAGATTTGCTTTTGCCTCACATGTATTCTGTCATTGTCCCTTGCTCGTGGAGTTAGCAGCCACATGCACAATTACTGCTGGACTGTGGGTCTTCCCCCACTTCATTCGACATTAATGAAATTGTAAGCAGATAGGGCTGTATGAGTCACGCTTGCCACCCTGCTTCAGCAATGTTTACAAAGCTGTTACCTTGCTGGGCTCCCAGTTCAGTGCCAAGTGGAGGAAAAGCCTCTGAGGTTGCATTTACTATTTTACCTCCTGGATAATGTTATGTCTCCTGGCTGGAAGTTGGATACCAGTGCAGACAGAACCAATTAGCCAAGCCCTTCCACATCTGGCATGCAAGTACCTGCATGCTACCACAGCTAAATGGCATTTGACCTGGGAGCCTGATCTTCCATACACAGAAATTTTATTAAGAATGGCTCAAGGAAATCCCCCTCCCAAGCTGTGCTGTGCTAAATTGTCCTCTGCTCAGTCACTCCTGAGAAATACTGGATTGCTAGCTCGGCCTTAGGGCATATACACAGAGCCACTGCAATGGATTTTACTGGCATACCCAGCCTTCTCTGGTGTTGCTTATTGCCATCTTTCAGCACAGCGTCTTGGGATGTTTGTGTAAAAGGCTTAAATATTCATCTCTCTGGAGGTTCATTTTCACTGTAACATCTCAGACTTGGACACTACCTTTTTTAATACATTCTGTGGGATTTGCAGTGTATAAACCAACAAAGAGTGGTTTATGAGACATTTCCTCTGGCAGCGTGTACAGCCAAAGTTTCTTGGAGCATGAAGATTTGTGTGGAGGGTGTGAGTTTTACTTCTTGAAGCGTTGTTGTTTGTAACCTGCTTAGCCCAGATTTACATGTCATTTTATATCCAAGTGAAATCAAATGCCCAAAATAAAACAACCTAGTTTCATGGGAAAAGAACACTATGTAGTTTTGATAGGATTGACAAACATGACATTAGCAGAAGACTCAGGAACTGCCCATCCAAGTCATGGTAAAAAGGCTTAAATATGCACGACTGCTCATACATACTAACTACAGCCTTATTCACAACAGAGACACTTTTCCTGATTATCCAACCAGAAATGACACACCAAAAAAGTCTATTAAGAGATGACCCATTCTCACTGTTTCTATGACTCCACTGTTACAGCATATGAAATCCTGTAATGTTACTATTCCTAACCTATTCTGCTGAGATGACAAGTGCAAACTGGCACATAGAGAAACAAAAATGGCACAGTCAAAGCCTCACAGACTGTTCAGAGCAGAAAGTTGACATTGGAGGCTTGCAGCACAGGCCTAACCTCCTTTGCACTATCTTGGCTGTTGTCTCAAGAAGCTTCACTTGCAGGTGATAAGGATGTGCACTGTCTCTCTGTATGTACACCAGACAATGGGTTTGATGTAGTATAATAGAGTACAAAAGAGAAACTCATAAAATTCACTTGAGGCTGAGTCCTAAGGGATTCAAAATCTAGTGATAAATCTCTGCTACAAAGCCTGAAGTGAAACACCATCTGTCTTCTGTTGGATGTTGGTTGTTCTGCTAGGGTGCTCCAATCCAACCAGTCACTTGTTTTTAAGGCCATTTTTGTCTACAAGTTCATGTCAATCTCTTTACAAAAAGTAAATTTATTCTAAAAAGAGAGAAGGGGTAGCACTTTCTAAACAATACTGCTTCAGTATTGTTTCCTGCTATGGACAGACCATCTTAGAAATATAGCAGTAGCAAATATTAATCATGAACTGTCATTGCAGCTGTACTAAGTTCCTCAAAGTTTGTGGGTTTTTCAAGTGACACTCCCCTTCCCAAAACCAGAGCTGAGTAAAACTATATTGGTTTATAGCTCCAGGTCAGAACTATAAGAAATTCTGTTTTTTGACCTCAAAGCAGTAGCTTTTGAGTATGCTTAACTCTCACACCTTAGATATGTAGATCAAAACCAAAGCATTCATTTACAACAGAAACCCTTTCACCATTAATCTGCACAGCTCTCCTTGGGAACTGAAGGAAAGAAAGCTGTTGTTCATTCAATTTTGAAGTAATAGCACAAATTGTTTAGGATCAACAGTGATAGAGGAGCAGGATGCTGTGGTGGTTTATTAATCAGACATGTGCTTTCATTTCCCACTTGTAAAACTACATAATATGATTTTCAACTAGTTCTTTAGTATACAAAAGAGATTACAGATGTGGTGTATTCTGAATACAAAACTTACCATCACTGAAGGAGGATTTTAACCTTGATTAAAAACAGTAGGTGCTACAAGGGCAGAAATAGTAACAATCAAAATTGGAACAGAATACTATGTGAAAATGCCATAACTGGTTTCTTCATTCATTCATTCAAAGTTTTCCATTTAGAATTATAAGTCTCTGAAAAACAGAAAGTGCAGAGGCAACATTCCTAATGCAAAGACTAACTTGACATCCTATACCTGTTGTTCAGAAGAAAGAAAATCACTGCAGAAGGGTTTTTTTTCTGCACATTTGGATAATTTGATGTTTGATTCTGCCTTGTACTGTGCTTGCTGTTGCTAATGGATTACAACATTTACATCAGCTAGAAATTCAAAAAGTGGGTATATTTACTGTGATCACATTTCAGACAGGTACAAAACTAAGGAAACTAGACTGTCAGAGAAGCAACAGCATCTAGGGACATCCACCCTGCAGTTACTTAAGACTTCTCTTGCACTGCCTAGGCTGGTTCAGAGCAGAGCAAAAGATTGGGTCAGGGGCTCATACTGGCAGTGTCCTACAAGGATTTAAGGCTCACATGTGTCTCAGTTTTTCTTTCCCAGAGGGGCTTAGAAGTTTTTAGGACATCTAGGATCTAATGTGTAAGACAGGATAAGCCTCAGTCACTGCAGAAAAGACATCATTAGGAGTATTTTCTGCCTTTAGACTTAAGAGGCCTATCCACAGGTTCTGGGACTCTTTCTTCTCTCAGGTTTTCAGCAGCTCTTGGAAGCATAGGAACAAAAGACATCTCTAGCCACCACCCCAGACAGAAAGATTTGCAGTGATACCCACAACTCCATAGGAAACCTCAACCCTGGTAAGTTGAGTAGAGAAAGCAAGCTGCCTTGGGTACCCAACAGCCCACAGAGAAAGCCCACTTACTTGGTTGGCTGCCTTTCTAACCAGCTGGGTCCTCTGCAAACCTAGTAGCTTTGGTCTAGAAAACTCAGCCTCCCATTCAGCCTCTGCCCTGTGGGACGGAGAAGAGATCACCCCCAGACCTCGTACCTCTGACAGACAACGAAAAGGGAGCTGGACAACTCAACAAGTTCGAATATATATATAATAAAATTAAAAAAAAAAAAAAGGCAAGCTGAGAAACTCAAATGTTGGATGTGAAAAGTAGCTAAACTCTATGTTACCCAGTCCAGAATGCCATGGAACCTCTGGCAGCTCCTTCCAGATTTTGTGCTCAAATCTGTTTCCCCAGCTTGATTGAATAGGCATTATTTTAAATGTTAATGACTGAAGAGAAACAGCTGAGCTTGATTAGCTGTGACTGGGCAGAGAAGTCACCTGAGTTTTTTTACTGGTGGATGCAAATTCTACATATGCCGATTATTCATGGAGAGCAACATAGATATTTGCAGGTGGTTTGCACAAGCCCATGTCAGTGAAAATTGTCCTGTTAAAAGCTCCTTGAAAACTGAAAGCGCCCAGCTGCTCTTAGATCATCAAACAGTATTTAGCAAAACAAAAACCCTGTAAAGTGATTGGTACAACCAACATCCCCATCCTCACAATTGCCTAGAAGCATCTAGCTTGAAGAGGATCCATTCATGCCAAGCATGCTCAATATAGTACAAAAAACACGGCATCCTGGCTTAGAAAGCTTGTCTTCAGCGGTGCTCCCAGTCCTTCTCTTGTTGTGTTGTAACCCTTAAAACTTTTTTAATCAGAAGATCTGACTAAATTCTCTCAATGAAAAATAGCTGGTATTGGATGGAAATTTAACAGAGGTTGCTCCTCCTCTCTTTTTGTGTAAGAGGACATTATTCAGGATCACAGTGTTAAGATCTAAAGACTGCAACACTCAAACCCAGTGTGGTTTGTGTGGAAGCACCATAAAATTTGTGTGGAATATCCCATAAAAGTTTTCTTTAAAGTGACATGCCAAAAATGGAGTTAAAAATCAGGCGAGTTGTATGGGAATGGTGGCAAAGAAGTTCTCCTCCAAATCACCTTTTTTTGGCCACCCTACCCCAGGGCTGGTAATCCCCACAGCTCCCATACTCATGTAAAATCTGTCACTGGAGACAGAAGCTCAGTTCCTGTTGAAGTCAGCAGGGTCTTCTACAACCCTTCACAGCCAGCATGTGCCCATCACCTGTCCCTCCCTCCCCTCCAACGGGCTCTGCCATGCAGAGTACCCCTTGAAGTGAGCGGGAGTTTTGCCAAATTAAGATCTGCAGGTTCAAGCCCTGCTTGTTATAAATAATTAGTCTGAAAAATATCTGCACAATGAAATTCACTGCCTGAGGACTTGTAAATGTGCTCGGTTAAAATAATTCTCTTGCTGCCTGTAAAATGTGTTTCGTATTAGAGATCTCTCCTGACCCCAAGAGTGCCCACACTGTATTTCTCTCCCTGCCTCACACGCATGTGCACACGAGCACACATACTTTGTTCATTTCTAAACCTGGCAGCTGCAGCAGTAACAGCAGTTGTAGATGTTTTGAGTATTTATTCACCCCCCATATGTTGGAAAGTCTTTGGGGTTTCAAAATAAGATCCTTTGCCCTTGTCGAAAGAAGAATAAATATATTAAAAAGAATGTTACAAATTTGGCAAACATCACATCACAACATCAATCCAGACCCTCATAGAGTGAAGGAAATAACAATGTGCAGATTTTATTAAAAGTACAAGAATAAAAAAAAAAAATGTTTCCCACAACTGAGGAACCTAAAGCCAAAATTAAGCAAGCCTGAACTCTAGCTTTGCTTGCAGTAATGACCTGTTCCTCCTCTGGAGGACTGCAGATGACTGTTTGCTTCATCCTGCGTTGCACTACTTTCTCTGAGAGTTGTCAGTTAAAAAAGAGATTGGTCTGACCACAAAAGAAAACATTTTCTTCAGCAGTCAATGAATCCTGATCCCCGCCTCTGCCATGGCTTTACATGTTCTCTAAAGAAAGAATGACGTTTTCATTTTCCATGCAAGGTGCCTTCTCTTCAGTTTCCCACTCTACAATGGCTGTTCAGTTTCCACAAAGATGTAATGTCACTTGATCATAACTTCAACCATTCCTGAACAGAAATTAAGGCAATTTGTCAGCACAGTTGGGCAAAGGACAAGCACATATAAGTGACCATGTGCAGCAATAGCCACAGTCATCAGCACCAGAGCTCAAAGCCTTTTTTGAGAAGGAAAATTCTTTTTGCTGTCATTTGGATTGTAATCACTGAGAGCAGGCATAAGAGGGAGACGTGGTCACATAACAGGGCAATTCAGAGTTTAATTCTATTCTTTCTACTCTTAACTGAGGATAGCATGAGATCAGAATTTCCCCAAATGAAAATATGGAATAACTATTAGTTCCACTGAGGCTGCTCTGATTTATGCTGATGGAAACAAAACACTGTCTGGCCTTGAGAGCTTTAGCTTTTAAAAAGGACTTATTAGAGGGGTAGAATGCAGCACAGGAGATTAAAAAAGAAATAGAGTCAAGTTCCCTGCTCTGGATAGCTTCAGCCTAAAACAAGAAGTTCTGGGATTGATGCTAAACTCAGTGAGCTTTCAGACCTGTGTCAGATAAGGTGATCACAGTGATTCCTTGTGGCCTTAAAACCTCCAGTCTATGAAAGTAAACTATATGAACCAAGATAAACATTTTGTGCAAGATACTTCACTTTGTTTCTCTGTCTCCCTTTCTATTTCCTATTCATTCACTTCATCACTGCTGTGCTTTGTCTTTACATGAAATGAAATGTTCTTCAGCTCATGAAAGAAAAATCACTAAGGCAAGACTCTGGCTAATAATTCCCAGCAGAACCCCTTGGTGGATAATACTTATTTATCAAATTTGACACTGATTTGCAATTTCAACACTTGCAGCAATTTGATCTCTGAAGAAACTGGCACCTTTACATTGTCTTCAGAGCTGGAGGGTGTTTAGAATCATTCTTCAGATGCTGTAAACCAAGATTCTTATCCCACAAGAGGATTTTACACAGAACTTTGACTGCACGTTTGAATCAGTTATATTAAACCTCAACATTTTTCAAGCAGTCAGACAAGTTTAAATTCCAGTGGAGCCAAAACATTTTCAGCCATATAACAACCAATTTTAGTGCTAATAAATGTCATTTTCCTTCTGTCTACAGCATGTCACTAGGTTCCCCCAGCATGAAATGAAACTGCTCCTAAAGAATGCTAACAGAGACACACAATATATTTTACCTCTTTGGACTCCTAAAATTGTGCAGTAAGGGTAATTCAGGGGTACATTCCAAACCTTGGTGCTTATAAAGAATTTTTTCTTTGTCCTCAAGACCACACTTGTCCCTCTGATGAGGTCAAAATGATGACTGGGATAGAGGGACTCCTGAGTGCAGATCTCATTTCCATCACAGATGGGGCTGCTAATTCTAGGCAAGTTACCAGACTCCTGAGGGCTAAAATTAAAGAGGGAGCCTACAATGTTGTAAACTCTATTTTCAGTATCTCCTTTCAGCTCCCTCTGTCATTCCAAACACAGTTCTCTAGCTTTGTTCAGACTTAGTCTCACTTACTACCATGTAAACATATGACTCACTTTTACAGAATCAACCCAGAGCATGGTTAAAGCAAACTGGTGCATATAATGGCATAGGGCCTTCAACTGCTTCTGGCTGTCTGGTTGCACCCCTTCCCCTGCATGCACAGAGTCCCACATAACAATAGCTCACACCAAGCACAAAGCAAAAGCAGCTAGCAAGATGAGGTAGAATGTTGTAAATTAGGAGACTTCTTCTGGTGAATGTAGATTCTCAACTGCTTGAGTGGGGACAGAGATCTATGAGAAAATGAGCATAACGGAATCTAAATCAGAGCATTGCACTACCCTACTGAATGTAGCCAAAACTTACCTCCCAATTTACTGTCTCTAGCCTGGAGCTAATAAGACCGTATTACCTCACAGTAAATTAGTTAGCTTGGCTGAGTTTGAACCTATGTCTCACAGGACCTCTTGTTGAGCTGTCAAGAGTTCTGCCCTGGACATATAATCCAGTGTAACCCTATTAATGGAGAGTAAACTATGATGTATCAGAACAAGGCTCTAAATGCAGACAAAAAATCCACTTGTAGCCACTAAAGGCATGCAAGCAAATTCTGGTGATAAGACTATATAAGCTTCCAGGTGTAAATTCCCAGTAAAAAGATACTATGGTTTCTGAAACATTAATTTTAATGATTGAAATCTTCCAGGCTCAGTTACTTTCCCAAAATCACTTGAAAGTTTGACCAAAATGTTCAACAGCTTCTAGAGCACAAGGATAATGAAAGCCTTCTCCAAACTGTTTTCATTATTAAAACAGGGGAGGAAGGTGAGATTTTTTTTTATTTATTAAATCTAAATGCAGTAAAAGTTTGCACCAAAATAACAAAAAGAAACAATTAAAACTCTTCCTTGGACAGTTCTTGTCCTCTCCTCCAGACAGACCCTGAGACAGAAAAAACGAAGTGAAACCAGTCATATTAATAAAGCCATGAAGCATTATTAATTATGGGCATATAGCTAGTAACCACCTACCATAACCTTGAACCACTATGCTCCCAGATAAGAATGTGAACCATCACCAAGTACAGTGCAGGTCACAGACAGCTTTGGGACAAAAGGAAATCCAGTATTTTTGTTCCTGTATAAATCTTCAAAGAAAAGAACATGGGTCCAAATTGGCAAAGTGGCTCTTCTCACTGGCAGCTAGAGGGTTGTCTGAGGTCACTGTGGAGTTCAAGATCCTCTGAAGGTAATAGGCAGCATGAACAATCCTGGTACTCTGGCTGGATGCAGATGCTGATTCATCTCTTAGCAATGGTTGTCCACAGAGCCTACAAGCAGCAGGAAAGCAGATACAGGGAAAATTATAAAATTCTCCCTGAAATACAGGGAGAATTATAAAATACTTAAATATTCTACAGAGTTAGTCAGAGGATGTGAGTTATATTGATCTTGATGCCATGAAGTTCTAATTAGCCATTTCACATGTCACGGCGAGAGCTATGAATTCAGGCAGACACATATTCACAGCAATATTTTATTACACATCTTACAATTTTGCCCTGAGGGGGAAAAGAACTTGCATGTAATTTCAGAACCACAGTGTACAAACATATAACATGAAGCTGCCTTTGCGTCATCTCCTGGTACTGTTGTATCACCTTTCTGCTGGAGGGAAGCTCCTTTCAGAAACCACAATGGTCACACGAAGACATAAGCAAGAGTCAAGATGAACATGTGCTGGGCGCAATTGGGCAGCACAGTCAGCAGTGGTTCTTAAAAGTGGTTCATGGCCCATTTTAGCCCATGACCAAAAACTTCTGAATATGGAGAAATTTCAGACCCATCATTTCCTACTGAATTTATACATAAGATTACTCCAAGTGCTTTAATGGTCTGGTTCCTGTTGTGACAGGAGTAGACAGAAGCTAAAACTCCAGTCCAGATTTATGGCAGGCCAAATGTGAGTTTTGCAACACTGAGATACAGAGTGATCTTTACTTCAAGAATTCTGTCTTAGTCCACCAAACTAATCTCACATTCTTTCTGACACTTCCTTACTTAAGAGAGCTGTAAGTAAGTACAGCATGACAGCTGTTACTGTGGTTTATTCCCATCAGACATCTTTCTTTAGAAATTTGGAACTTAAAAACATTTTTTTTAGAAAATGTCTCATCTTTTACCATTTTTTCTTTAAAAATCATGTAATTTAACAAATTTAAAATGTTGGATTGGATAGGAAGGTAACTCACATCCAGAGGCTCATGCAGCATCCACACAAGCCAATAAATCCTGTCAAGAGTTTACATAACCATTGTTCAGGGGCAGCCCCACAAAGGCACAGCCAGCCTGCTTGCAGGGCAGAGTTGGACAGAATTCATGAGAGAAGGTACCTCTGACCCCACCACCTGCTTGAATCGCTACTGTATTACTCAGAGTACTTACCCATTCTTCAGAAATACTTAACTTTTGCTCTCTTTCCATTTTGTTAAGATGAAAATCCTGTCTTCAGACCTGCAGATTCCTTGAATAACCAAGCAGGTAACACAGCATCTGTTTAACCAAAATTCTTGCTGATCACTTTTGTGTCAGTTGAATAGAATAATTTCAGTGAGAAAAGGCACCTTAGTCAGGTCTGGAGTGGAATTTACCCTAAGAGGAGATGGGGTCCAGAATCTGAATATGAATCTCTGTGATCCTATGAACAAAATTTTGTTCTCTAGGAAAAGGATAATTTCTAAGAAAGCTTCATTTCAGATTTCTCCATTAAGAAATTATAGATTCCCTGTAGGAAAATTAGAAAAAATTGGGCACAGGCAGGGGGAAGGGTGAGAAAACAAAGACTTGCTTTTGTTCCCCATCCTTAAGCTTATGTCAGTTGAAACCCAGCTATATTTTTTTTTAATTCTATTTTTGCCAGTTGGAACAGAGCCGTGGAACTATGTGCAAGCGTTAGTTTCTGATAGAAATAACGCTTCCACATGGAAATGAAATTACTTCAAAAAAAGCTGTTCAAGAGAAACAAAACTGGCAATTACACCCTATTTCACTCTGGTGAAAAAATCTTCATTTTTGACAAAAAGCTTTTACTGTCATTTACAAGGTTTCTAACCAGCTCTGCCTACAGAAGATGTTTTAAAGATCTGTTTCACAAATCAGCACGAGCCTTTCTGGGGCTCATCAGTAAGGCACACATTACTTTGTCCAAAGCTATTACCCTTATCCAAAGCTTTCTGCCTCAGCTCTCAAGCTGATCAGCTTGCCACTGCCTTGTTTCATGCCTGAATGCCTCATTTACACGAGTGAAAACATGTGAGAGCCATTTGTGTTGGCTCACATCATATTCTGCTCGGCACAGAAGAACTGAGGGCAACTTCACTGTAGGCATGACAATGGCCACCATGCCTGTGAGACCCACAGCAGCTCCAGCCTGTGTTATTTCCAGCCCCACACGCGCTCCACCGCGGCTCCAGCTGGGAAGACCAGCCTTTCTGTTTGGGCTGCTTTGCTCTGAACATTTTGGTCTTTCCAGCAGAAGATCAGAGGCAGGTCAAATGCAAAAGATTCTCCTGCTGCACAGACGAAAAAGTCACTCTCTTGTTATGATTTGGGTTGGAAAGAGTCTGTGGGTACTTTCTCTGTAGTTATAAAAAGTCAGAAGCACAAAGATTTACATGGAGCAGTTCACATGACAACAACCAGAATTTAGGTTAAACGCCAAATTCTCAGTGCAGAAAAAATGCCAGTCTTCATGAGGAATAACTGCCCAGGCTAAGACCAGATGCTACCCAAAGAAATTCACAGCAGAGCTCTAGCAGTGCGAAACCAGCCCTGAACGTTTAAGGGAGGTACTGACTTCCTACATAGGAGTCAGTAGCAGGGCTGAGAAGTTGTGTCTGGGATTCCTGAATTAATCCACCTATGCCCACAGGCTACGCAAAAAGCTTAGCTTTAAAGATTTCAGTTTCTAGCCTTGTTGGAGACTGGACTCAAAGCAGAGGATAGGAAAAATATGAAATCAGATTAAGTGCTCTTAAAAATAGCTGCTCTCCATACCTTTGATTGCATAGACAGATCAATACCTTTTTTCTCTGGTGAAAAATATAATTCCTCAGCCAAGACAGGAATTGTAAACCTTGCTTAATTTGGCTCCTGCATAAGGTCATGCCACCATTCATTACCTTCCTCCCCTCTCTGCTCTGATATTTGCAAGCCCTCAAGCCTTCCTGTGTGACAGGACTGGAAAGGAAGATGCTCCACTGCAGCCTGAAACAGCTTGACACACCAGCCTTTGTCCTTCTTGGGTTGCCCTTTGGCACGAGAAGCCACATTATAATTGTCTCCTAGTTGGGAGAAATATGCAGAAAACACCTAAGGAAAATATTTTAGTTTCTTCTCTTTCTTTCTTTCTTTCTTTTTTTTTTTTTTTTCTGAAGGGCACAGGGAGGAGGAGGACTGTTAAGTTGTCTACTTGCAGACAGTATTTTCTAAAATATCCCATTTATAATCCATCTCCTTTCATATCTGATAGGCCAGGTAATTGTCTCAGGAATGCAAATTCCTGAACCCCAATCTGTGGTTGTTACCTATATTAAGAGTTATTTACGAAGGAATCTAAATGGTAGGAACATCCTGGATGGATGTGCTGGTGACTTGATTTCATTGCTTCCCTGTGGCATAAGTCTCATTACCAAATATATTGTTATACTCTGCAACATATTTCCACAGGATCCTTGGGAGTGGGAGTCAGGAGCCAACTACACATACATACAGATAATAGGAACAACCACAGCCAGACTAGTTGGAAATCACTTCCAAATGCAGAAGAGGTATAAGTCTGACTGTACTTTGGGGGTTTAGCCAAGCAGCATGTAACAAAAATTAGAATAAAGGTGCATCCTCTGGTAATTCTTTCCTGCTATTTTTCACCAAGAATTTTTCTATGCTTTCTTAAGACATTTTTGAATAGCATTTCAAACTAGTCACTAGCAGAAAGAGGAGACGAGACAAACTATTTGACAGAATTTATGAACAATTTCTATTTCATATCTATTTCGTAAAAGCCACCAGCAGCCCTTAAAGAACATGTTGGTACCTAGATGATGTTGGTGTGAGCTCAGCTCTGTATATGACCATAGAAACAGGATTTAAGTTGCTTCAGCCTCAATTTAGGCACACAGGGAAGCACTTCCCTGAAGAAAGGCCCCTGTGTCTCAGTTTCCCAACTATTTAGCAAGCACAGTAGATTTGCCTCTTCACAAAAGCCTTTGGGCAAGGAGAAATATGTTGGTCCTCAAAGGGTGAGAGGACCCTCTCCACCTGCATCTTTGCATCCCTACAGGAAGCAGAGAGGATCAGCCAAGTCACCAGTCAGATTTTGAAGAAAGGCAGGTTCGTGGTGGTAGCACTAATAATATTCCTCTCAGCCACACCACTTTCCCTTCAATAGCAGCCTTTCCTGGGATTTATAATGCACTGTGGCCTTCCCATGCCAAGCAAAATGAGGACCTGATTCTTGATGAGAACCACTTTGGTACACTGTAATAATGACAAATAAACAGAAGGTCCGTTTTAAGCCATGAATCCGGTTGCACAGATCAATGCCATGAATAGCTGACTTCAGCTAGCTTCTTCCCAGTTATGTGCTGGGAATAGAATATATGGGAGAGGAGCTGATGTGGGATAGGATATTGTCTTTCGGGGGCTGCTGATGGCGAACTCAGAAGGCAAAGACAAGCAAGGTCTCTGTCTGGTGTTTGAAAGGAGTCAGGAAAAATTAGAAGAGCAAAGGCTGTCCACACAGAGGGAAGATAAATTAATGATGACATCCAGATGAACTAAGCATTTACATTCATGCCTGAGAGGGACCTGAATCAAATCCCCGGATTCAAATATTACCTAGTTTTGGAGGGCACCTGCCCCAAGATCTGTGCCTCATAAACATCCACTCTACAAAGGGTGAACCAAAATTGGTGTGTGAGTTTCCCAAGTTATGGGGTGGCCAGAGAGAAATGCCAGATTCAAATTTTGGGCTTGATCCTCTTCCACATACTAGATCACTTAGGGAAAACCAGAGGTTCAGCTTGGTTGCTTATCCCAGCATCTGTACTTTGCACAGTGGCCTAGAAAACACAGCAAGCTTGTCTCCCCCTTGGCACTGCAAGATTTCTGCTAGAGTTAACACTGGAAAGCAACCAGAAATGACCACAAATCAAAACCACAAAGGGTCTGCTGCAAATCTCACAAACCTTGGTTTTGCACCAAGCTAATAGCAGCAACATCGCAGAAGCTATGTGTGATTTGTAGTCTGTAAGTGAGAACAGAAGCTGGCCGTCTGTGTAGGGCAGAAGCTGGCCGTCGCTGTAGGGAAGCTAAATCCCTTTAATTATTAAAACATATCCTACTGCTGTTGAAAATCTCACTGCTGCTGGAAAAAATACACTTGTAATAAATGTATGCTATACATCAAAGGCCTCTTTTGTAAATAAACTTTCCCTTTTTTTTTTCTTTTTCTAAAAAAAAAATTGGCCTGGAGACTAAATTAATGTTTGATCTGTTATCTTAGAAACATTTTAGAGTGGCAGATTTATCTGCTATTTACATTTTTCCTCCTAATACAGCAATGAATTATTCTTGTTGATAAGAGGAAATGATTTAATATAAATGGTTGGAGGGTCGTCTTCTGAAGTCAGTGGGAGATCTGGCTGGGCAGGAAAGGAAGCATTGGAGTAGAGGGTAGTAAAACTCAGAGAAGCATTCCCGCAGTTCCAAATGCATTTCTGAGAGCACAGCACCCATGCAAGCCACCCCCTGATTCTGGCCCTCAGAGCTGAACAGAACTGGAGGACAATTTCCAATAAGCACAACATTTTGGTTGTGAAATGGCAACTGTGCAGTTACCTCTTACTTATTACGTGTTATGAATTCATCACTCTGGCTCTGATGAAAACCTGCCTTGGCTTTGAAGTGCACCAACAGAGGTCTATGCACAAGCAGTTGGGGTGTCCCCTCCTGTAGGCAGCATTTACGGCACACAGACCACAATCAACTCTGCTAGCTGCAGAGTCAAGCTCAGCCACCTGGATGGGTGAAATGTGGCTGCAGAGAAGGGAGAAGAGAGCTGGTGAGTGCTCAGCCTGCAGCAGTAGGGGCCTTTTCATCAAAACTGCATGAATAATATGGACTCTGCAGAGGAGCTAAATGTGAAAGATGCCACTTTTACTAGCTGCATCTGCTTGTCCCCTTGCCTCCCCTGCTGGTAGCAGGCTGGCAGATTTTTGTCCCCTTGTCCTATCATGGGTTCACACACTTCCTGCCATCTCTTCCCCTACTGAAAGCAGGGTCCATGCCTGCCCCATGCACCACCTGTTCTGCCCCAGTACTGCTGGCACAGCAGGAAGGTGTTCCAATCAGCAGTCCTCCAACTCCCAAAATTCAAATTATTTTAAGGGTATTGACTGCACATTTCTTCTTGGACTATGTTTTACACTGTAAATTTGCAGGGATGAATTAACAGACCCTCAGGGGTTTAGAGGAGAAATATGTTCTTGGATGTTGCCTAGGACTTAAGCTCTTCACTTTCCTGCTGGCTTCCAGCCCATCCAGCTCCTCTGATCACAAGGGGCCATGGGCTTTTCCAAGGTGTCCAGATGGAAGGTGCCATCCCTACCCCACACTCCCCACCCTATTGATGAAGACTCCAGGGCACCATCCTCTACCTGGAGACTTCTGGAGTGCTCTGAATTTTAGCCACACATACCCTGTTCCCTTTACAGTCCCAGGACATGACTTTGATGTGTCCTTTCAATAAGATCTGTTGGGAAGATCTCTAGCCATCATAAAATCCTTGGTTCTTTCCTTGCTGTCTGCTCCATCCCTTTGCAGCACTGGACTGGCACAGAGGGAATGGATCCAACCTGAGGCCTCCTGCTTCGGTGCTGTCTGATCCTCACCCTACCTGAGCTGGATGAACTTGAAAAACCTATGAACTATGAAAACATAGGCTATAAAAAGGCTTGGGGAAATGATAAATTAGCTCTCCAAATGGTGAATCTCCCATCTAGCTGTATCAGGCACTGATGATAAGGTAGGGCAGGAATCCTTAAGTAAGCCACTTGAAAGTGTCATATCTGCAGCAAGTATTGAGACTCTCCAGGGTGTCAGAGGGAACAGACACATCCAGACTCTAGTCAGATGATTGAGCTGGGCAGCTCTGACAGGACCTTTCTGGGAATGTTGGTCTTTCTCGATTTGAGAGCCTCAGTGCCTTAGATTTGATGGCATCTACAGAACTGAAGTTGGCAAAACAAGCAAACAGACACACACAAACACACATACTGCAGTGTGAGTCTCGTTAAGTAATGCCATCAGCTGTGGGTTGGGGAAACCTGGAAAGATACCCTATACCAGGTTTCCAGCATCACCAACATATCCCCTCAAACCAACTCCAGTTATAAATGTTCCCCACATAAGCTTTTTCATTCTGTACTAATTCTTACAGTTGTTATTTATGAAACCCTGTTACTCCCTGCCTGATCAGATCTGCAGACGAGACCCTCCTGTGTCCCTTTGCCAAATGTTCATACAGTTCCTGTTCCTGAATTTTCAAGACATTCAGGCAACTCTTAATTTGATCTATAATAAATCCAGTTTTCGTTGGCAGGGCATTGTAAGCACTCTGTAAGCTTTCCTGCTACCCATGGGGCTGAACTGAAAGTAAACCCACAATCTGAAGAGAAGAAACAAATGCAGAGATTGCTTTTGGGTAGCTGAGAGAGCAGGGTCTATTTTGGGAGTAACTCAATAAGTAATTTGTTTATGACACTCTGGGGAGAAACAGAAGTTATGTGCTATAAACCAAAATAGGTCCTTTACCCTCTTCCTAAATACTATGTATACAGTGTGCTTGAAGGCAGCTTTAGGGTGGAAACACATATAATCCTTGGAGACAAACCACAGGAACAAGAGTAAAAGGAAAAATAAGAGATCCTTGCTCCCTCAGTCCTGTAGCAACATCCCTCTGTCAGATACCTACCACCCCAATAGTTAGGAAGCTGTCTAAATGGATTTTCGTTGGGGTGAGAACCCTGGCAGTTCAAACACTGCTGAGGGTGGCAATACATACCTACAGGGTGGAGTTTCTACCAGAGGCAGTTGGTGCTTTGCGCTCCTGGTTTCCACGATTCCCAGGGTGGCTGAGGCCAGCCACCCTCCATCCTACAAGAGATGCATGCACCGACAGCTTCATGGCTCCGTCTTCTGACGACCTGACTATTAGCTCTTTTGGCAGGCAGGCCGTGCAATGATTTATGATGCCAAACGTTCACTGAAGAGAATACAGTGAGGTCTTCATGAGGGAACCAGTGGCTGAAAGTTTCATTGAGGTTTTCATAAAGGGTGAATGTTTGGCTTCCTTATTGCATTTGTACCTCCCCAAAGCCTCACAAAACAGTAAATTGGCAATCCAAAGTATACATCCACATGAAGTCTATACACATTTACATGTGCTTCTCCATATTCTTGAGATCACAGATACCTTAGTGATAAACTCTATATCACATGTCCTCCTCTTATTTTAGACCAGATCATGTCCTCAAAGGAACTTTACAGCTACTGGCAAAATTAGGTCAAATAGTTTGAACACCAAAAAAAGAGAAGAATTATTTTAAATATTTTAGTGACTTTTTTTAATTAAATATCTCATTTTGAAAATGCTGAAACATTTCACATTGACTTTTAAAATTCTATTAAGGTCAGAGTTTGTATTAAAAATGGAAATTTTCATTTAAAATTACCTACACATAAAAAAGGGTGAAAAGTTTTAATATGAGCAAGCTAACTCAAGAGTAATTTTGTTGCAGTTAGATCTGAATTTTGATGGAAATTAAAAGCTTTCCTTTTTTCCGATGCATCTGTTTACTACTCAGCAATTGCTTAGCTCCATAACAGCATCAAAAGACCCACTTGTTGCTCCAGCCCTAAGTGATATTCATCCTTCAGCTCTCAGTAAGATTAATTCTCTAATGAAGTCACAAACATTTCATGGAGTGAGGTCAGCGCAATCCTTTGTGAAACTCAGTGCTTTCATGAAACACCATATCCAATCCTCTCTCTTTTCCACCCCTCCTTCCCCCCAGGGGTAGCATATCTATGGGTGGGAAACACACAGAATGGTAGAGATATGCAGAATACCAGGAAGACCCTGATGGAATACTGGAATAGCCCCCAGTCATCATAAAGGTTCCTTTCCATTGCTCCACTTACAGGCTGTCATTGACTATGGCTCAGGAAAAGCAGGGGCTGGACACCCTCCAAATCTGCTGAACAGAGCACCAAGATGCTGATTACAAGGGAGAAGTCTCCCCATGGCCTCTGCTTAGGCATCTGTGGATCACACAAAAGGGTCTTACAGTCCCAGAACTGGAGAAGTTTGCACTCTAAGGTCCCTCTTAAGGCCCATCAATTACCCTTCATTAGAGGGGTGATGATTCTCTGCAAAATCTGGTCTGCCTCTTGAGAAAGCCAGAGCTGCAGCAGTTCACTCCAGAATACATTTCTAACTTAGTGTTTCACTTAGCCTCGCAGAACGGATCACACAAAAGGGTCTTACAGTCCCAGAACTGGAGAAGTTTGCACTCTAAGGTCCCTCTTAAGGCCCATCAATTACCCTTCATTAGAGGGGTGATGATTCTCTGCAAAATCTGGTCTGCCTCTTGAGAAAGCCAGAGCTGCAGCAGTTCACTCCAGAATACATTTCTAACTTAGTGTTTCACTTAGCCTCGCAGAACCAAACATGTAAAACAACTGCAAGTGAGTTAGCTATCCCAAGAGCAGACAACCTGGAGTCTATTCCTGCTCATGCGCCAGCATGAGGTGTGTCTACTATGCTTCAGAATAACAAGGAAAATCCACCTCAGAAAACTGGGACAAGTTAGTATAATCTGTCTGTGCAACTTTTTGCTGGTAACCAATTTGTGCCAGACATCAGCCAGCTTGATTCTCAGATTCCCCCTGGTTTCACAGGGCAGGTGGCTGGAAAGGATTATATTTCCTTCCCAGTACAGGGGGTGCATGGGACTTGGGCTTTCTGTGCAGTAACCAAGGCACGCTTTCTCTGCCTCACTTTTCAAAGCAGAACCTCACTTAACCAGCAGATGCTCAAGTTAGGGAGCAGAAAACTGAAAGCAGACCTGAGATCCTAACTATAGGCTGCTGCTTCTCCCTGTTGTAATAGCCATGGAAGGTCCTGCAGGAAGACCAGTGACCCCACATGCAGGGATTTTGTCATTAAGGGCCAGCGAGTCCCAGGACCACCATTCCTACTGTCATTCCCTGGCTGTATTAGAGAAGGCAGCCTCTGTCTGCTCCTCTGTGCGCACTCTGTGCTGGGCTGTTGGCAAGTTACCAGTTGAAACCATGGTGGGAAAGCCTGAAATTCTTCCTTTCCATCTACATTTCCCCTTTAGTTTCTCATGCTCTCCAGACAGTCACTCCTACAGCTTTCCTTCCCTCTTGCCCCGACCCACTCAGCACCCCAGCGAGGTGGTGACGGTGCTCTGCCAGACATGCTGAACCTGAAAGCATCCCCGTCTTGCCCGGCAATCACCCAGGGGGGGAGGCAGTATTTATCACCACTCCATCGGCCGCTGCCAGACACTCTTGCCATTAAGATGTCAAAACAGGTTTCTCTCTGGAAATCCAACAGCCCTGCAGACTTACCCTTGCCAGCAGCAGCCCCAGTTGGACATCTGTTCCCTTTCAACCTCACACGTGCACTTAAAATGCCGGCACTGTCCACTTCTTCGAGGGATTAGGCTCCTATTAAAGCTGCCTTCCGCATGATTCATTACTATCTCCTGGTGCTGATCTGATTTATGGATTGGTTTGTGTTAATTAAGGTCATAAAATTGGGAGCGGGAAAAGGCTTCCAGCACTGTGATGCTGTTTAACATTGGGTTATTTCCCAGACCCTGTGTTATTTTGCAGGGGATGGGAGGTGGTGCAGCTGATGTCCTGTGGTCAGAAATGACACTTCACTGGGACGAGTGCTTGCTACCCTCTCAGCCTCAGGAGAAGAGGCAAATCATAAGGAAGGTGAAACCATCTCTGCTCAACACTAATTCACAGACACCAATAAATTCATAGTCCAAGCTGTTATTATTCAGAACAGGCTCGTGTCTATAGCCACAGCTGAGATTGCAGCTCCATTATGCTAGGCGCTGCTCAAACATCCTGTAAAGATTATCCCTGCCCCATGAAATTTTGCTATCTGAGTACTCAAAAGAGCCCAATGGGCGCATTGCAGTCTCCTCTGTGACTGCACCATAATAAAGACAGACCTGAGCCCACTTAGGTCAGTTCAGGGATGACCAGCAATGTAATATTGGACAAATGCTGCTCCCTGCAGGTTACTGCTACGCTCCGGGGGCATGTGGAGCTCTGAGCTGCTGTGGGAGGTCTGCTGCACCTTCCTGAGCCATGCTGCTTCAAGCTAGCTCAATCACCTAAACCAGGTCTCGCCTTATGAATCAGAAGGTGCGCTGTCACCAAAGCAGTACACAGACATGGAGTGGGCAGGCACCAAGCCCAAGGTCACATGATGAGTCCACAGAAAAGCCAGGACCCAAGTGGGTGCAGGCAGAATGATGCTACAGATGCCTGACCACTTTCCACAAGACCCAGATGATGGTCCAGCTGCAGTGATGCTGTCCTGCCATTTCAACATACAATGCATTTTCACACTTAGCTTTAGGGTTTGGGATTGGGATTGGGATTTGGGGTTTAGGGAGTTTTGGTGAAAAAAAATCTTCAAAGCCCAGAGACTGTTGTCAAGATAAAAATTATTGATGAGATTCGCCTCTGATGCAGTAGATGCACATTTGGCCTCATGTGCTAGCTATGAAATAGGCAGATAAATACACAAAAATCAGTGCTCCATATTTCTATTCGCTACACTTAGTTTCACTAATTTGTTAAAACTTATGATTTCTTACACTTTTGCAACAGTGCCTTCACTTATTTTACAACGTATGTGAGCCTGTTGGTGGTACTGGTTTACCCTTGGCATGTGACCCTGACTTCCCTGAAAGTCTATGTTTCACTTTCTTCTTCCAGTCAATTTCATCACAAGGTTCCCATGAACTGGCTCAGAAATTCACTCTTTGTGGCCATATTAGCCACCAGGGACTTCATAAGCATAGGCTTATTATGCTTTTATTTTAACATCAACCTTGGCCACTGTAAATCTGCTACGGCTCCATCATCAAACACAGCAAAAATGTTTCCTTGATGAAGCCATGATGCAATCATATATATTTCCAGTGATAGACAAAAATATTTTATGTGCCATAAATAAAAATGAAAAACAGTGTTAAATATTTCTATCTGAAATTTCCCTTAAAAAAAATATCAGAAGCAAGGTATAAATAATCTCAATTTTTCTGTTAAGGGTTTACAGACTATACCAGATGGATAGCCAAGTAGGAAAAGCTAAACATGGTAAATTCTTCATCACATGAAGTCTTTATTTAAAGAGTATATGTCTTAAAAAAAAGGTACAATTTATAGTGTGGTTGAAGGAATTTCTGGGTGAGTTTCTGTGACTTTTGTTATGCATGAGGTCAGATTGATTATCATAATGGTCCCTTCTGGCCATGAACTACGAATCTGTTAATTTTAGCTCAATATCCTCTTTCTCTGGGGGCTACACTAACTGAAATGATATCACATTTTCCACTTTAGGACTAAAGACACACACATAATCCCTACAGTTGAGCTGGCATGCACTGCTGTACTATCATACACTAACTTCTGTGTATATCTGAACCTTTGTTCAGCTAACTGATAAGTCACATTGTCCTCCTTGGATCATGAATTATTACTGATACCCCTGATGATCAAAATCAGACTGAGATACCCCTTCTGCTGCACTCTCAAAAAACTAGGACATTTAAAAACTATTAAATATTCAACTTCCTTCTGACACAAATGTTTCAGTTCCTGATTTGGAGTTGTATTCTATTGATGTATTATAGTAGCTTATTTATGTATTTTAACAAGACCTGAAATTCTGTCAGTCACCCAATTCCCATAAGTGGGGCTTTGAAAAAGAGTAAACAGATGCCATGATACTTAGAGTGCTGCAAACAATTGTAGGCTATTGGAAGACAGATTGAACAATTTTGCAATTAAGCACACCAATGTATTTCATGGCAGCAAGGCTTCTTGGTGGCCAAGTAAAAGCCACAAACTTCATTTCCAGATCCAGCTGTTCGTATGATAAAATGTTAAAAAAGGTTCTTTTTCAACACAGATAATCCACTGGTAGTTAACCGAGAGCTGACTATTCCATTTTGGACTCCTTAAGCTGAAATCAAAACATTTTGTCTTGGCCAGCCGAGCAGAAGCATTCTGCTTCAAGTCAGTTTTAATGCTCCTTTTCTTCTGGCCCTGGCACCTCCTGGCTGTTTCAGACCTGGGTGCAGCTCACCTGAATGCTGTGCAGGCTGCACCCCTCATCCACTTTCAGAATTTTGATTTCCCTTTTTTCCTAATGGTACTTTCATTAGGAAACAAATTAGTTATTCAGTCTCTTTCTTCCAACTTGGAATGAAAACTAATAGTGATATATGACGATTTCCCTTGAGAGAAAACATCCAATTTTTGTGCAGCATCTGTCCAAGATGTTGAACTTGGATAGAGGAAAGCTTTGGTGAAAGCAGAGAGGAGGTTTTTAGCCCAGGAAAAAATATATAATGTTTAATCCTGATCAGTTTCCCAGTCCCCTCCTCTACAGGGACATCCAAAGAGCTGTGTCGGTACAAAGGAAAGGGAGAAGGAAGACACACTGGGGGCAGAAAAGGGTGGCATGAAGCCAGGGCAATTTAATCCAGCTCTCATGAAACTACAGCCTCAGAGAGGGAAGGTCAAAATGGGGTTTACAACAGAAATGCAGACACAACATGATGATGGGGAGACAATCTGCTCTCCATAATATTCCTATTATCCTAAGCAAACAGGGGACAAGATTGAAAAGTACCACAGGGCTATTCTGTTGTGTTTGTGTAAGAATGCCATTTTAATTCACTTTCACCAGTGCCTTTAAGTCAATACTTCTTTATAGCTACATTCTCATGTGAAATCTATATCCTGGCAATTTGAATCAAGATTGCCCTGGGTCAGACACCTGTAAAGCTGAATTGCAACAGGAAAGAATAGCACTTATGTAATAAAAGGCAAGAGACAATTCAGAGTCATAGTTTTCCTGTTGTACCTTCAGGAGGCAGAAGGAAAGACTTGTCGTGATTACACACGTCCACATCATTATGTAATTTATCATGAACCTTCCATCTTCACTCATCTCCACACCCACTTGCAGAGAGGCAATCCAGGGAGGCATATTCCAGGGCAATTGGGCATGCAACAGATCCGTGCTAAATCTGTCTACAAACAAACACTTTTGTAAATTTAATCAGTTTTGAAAGACTAACACTCCAGGTTCTTTGCTTTTCCCAGACTTTGGTCTCCAAGATTTGTCTAGTGTGATTCCTGTGGCTTAGCCACTGAAGTCTACAGTCAGGCAGGGGATTGGGAGGAGGAGGAAAGAGTCCGGTCATCTGCAGTTTATGCCAATAGTAGAACTATTGTAGATGTCCTCAACACTAAGTTAAAAACTGCTTCTATCTTCAAAAAACACAGCCAGTGCTTGACCTAATGGTTCACAGTGCAAAACGCGCTGTGGATTCCTAACCAACTCATCCCAACCAACCCTTAGAGGGTGCCCTTATAGGAACCCACAGCTCCTAGATCTTTTACCAGCTGAGGTTAAGCATGCAGAAAGTAACCTTAGTGAAGTGTCTTTATATAGACACACACACGCTCCCATCCTGGATGCCTGTGTTGAGAGCTGGGAGACCTCGCTCACAAGCAGCAGCAGACAGGTTGGGATGGCTGATTGCATTACCCTTCCCCACCTTTCCACCCCCTCATTCTCTCAGAGGTTGCTGCCACTAGCATGGGTGGGTTTACTGCTCATGAAACTGTTCCTGAACTGCCTGATGTCTTAAAGGCTTTTCCAGATGTGCTGGGAACAATCTCCAAGACAAGGATGAGACAAACAGCTGAGGACAGCAATTTCACCACCCATTCCAGCTACACCCATGTGCACCTGTGACTCAACACCCTCAAGCTCTTCAGCCCTGCTCAGAGGCCAGGTTCTCCCAGCAGCAAGCTCAGCAGTGCTTGAGTTGGAAGAAGAGGAAGCACTAGCAGATCAGACTTGAACATGCTGCCAGGAAGGGCAACCGGTGGCTCAAAGAAGTGCCAGGGACACCTTCCTTGTCCTGTTACCTTCCAGCAAACCGCTAACGGTAATGCTGTGCAGGGGGCAGCTGCAGGTGAGCGAGACGTTGCTGCTCTGTACATCGCTGCTGCAGCTGGAGGGTGTCTTCTCTTGTGACCAACCACTAGGATTCTCCGAGCAATTCTGCTATGATTTACAGCAGAGCTGCTAATTGCCTGGATTATAGATCCTAAGTCATAAAATATCTATCAACCTTGACTCAAACAAAATTGCTGTATATTATTACATAAGCTGAAGGCCTATTATTTTTCCCATGCTAAGTGCCTCTTAATTGAAATCCCTGATTGTTTTTTTCCAGGCCCCTCTCCAGCCCACTACCCAGAGATTAGCAATGCATATAGTAATGTGTTGTTAACATGCAACAATGTGTGGTAGGGATTGCCCACGATTATTTCACCAATTCCCTCTGTGGTCTGGTCTTACTGAAGCAAAAGGGTCTCGCCAGACTTAAGTTAAATAAGAAGAAATTTTCCAGGGGGCCCCATCCACAAATTCCAAATCATATACATGACACTCAATTTTGCAGCCCATAATCACATTAGCAAAGACACTGAAGTGAACAGGGTGTAAGAGTTACTCGCACAAAAAAACATTTCAGATTTGGTTACAGCTTAGGTTGGACTCACTCTAAATTGAAAGTTTCATGTGCCCTAGTCCTGTTAATAATTTTGTGGCAAAGTTCATCCTTTTAAGGACTGATGCCAACTGCACATCAGATGAGTGTGGGCTTTCTGTTTAAAGAATGGAGTGTTTCTAACAACTTAATTGCATTGATGCTTTATGATTACAATCCCAAACACTGGTTTTGCACCTGACAGAGGAAAAATGAAATAAAACTCAGGCATTTCTGTAAGGACTAGTCTTTAAAGCTGCACTGGATGTCATACATCCACACTTCTACAAGACACAAGGAGAGACATACATACTGAACAGAGCAGGACAGAGCCAATTCTGGCACCAAATGTTATTTAAGGTAGTTCAAGTCCATGGAAATGACTACACTGTGATGTTCAACTGAATGGAAAGTTGTGAACCTTGTTTCCAGTGTAACTTTCAGACAGCAGTGTGTCCTAGGGCTACAGGTGCACAGTTTCAGGCAAAGGCTATATATTCTGTAGGCAGTACAAAGCCTGTGACATGCCTTGGGCTCGCACAGAGGGGTCATTCACACCACCAGAAGGCAAGCCACAGCATTTCAGTTGCTACTGAAGATGCCCATCTGGGGTTTGCTGGCCTACTGAGCTCCTCTCTGGCTCTGGCAGGCAGCCCAGCACCCCCAGTAGTCCTCCTATGCCACATCACTGCAAAGTCAAAAAAGCAGTGGGTCCTTTGGGAGTTTGCATCTAGTTTCCTTGGGATCCTCTTGTTCATAGACAATACTGAAATAACTTCAGCCATCACGGCCATTATCAATGACTGTATAGCTCTCTAGAAACAAACCTACAGTTTCAGTCTCACTCAAGCCACAGAGCTAGTGTGCACAATGAATGCCTGCACTACAAATATCCATAATGGGTCTGAGCTGAAAGGCCCCTGGAGAGTCATGAAACGCTCCCCTCCTCATACAGAAATTTGCCTTTTGGTCTTAACACCCCTTCTCTTGGGCTAGATCTGGTTGCTCTCTGAGACAGAAACAGCCCTGGCTCACTCTGAAGCTGGAACCAGGTCCCCAGAGCCCAGTCTCTCAGTATGAATTACACATTTATGCTACAACTTTGACATTCTTTGAGCTTTTCTATGTGGACATCTTAGGTAAGGTGCCTAGGCTTTCAAAAGAAAAGAGCTTTCCTGACCAAAGAGGTGGCCAGAGTGGCCAGGTGGAGCTTCCAGAAAATCTACTACCAGGGATGTCCTTCCCACACCCCAAATGCCCTCCATAATACTGCAAACAATAAGTAAAAGTTTTCTTCCTATGAAGGACCTTTGAAATTCCTTTGGGACTACAGTACAGATCAGGACAATGTAAGTCTTTGGGATCACAAGTGCGGGAAACAATGAAACAATGCTTAATTTTTATTATGTTTTAATAAAATGAATTCCATAATGTATTGCAATACTTCTATGAGACGGCTCCTCAGTCACTCGTTGCCCTTAGCACACCCTCTTCACCTTCCCTGGGGGCACCTGACATTCTTAACATCAGCAAATTTGAACATGATTTATTCAGGTTCTTAAATATAGCACTTACCTAGTTATAAAATACTGCCCCAATTCTTTTATATACAATAACTATTGTGCTTACGATGACTTAAGCCATGTGTATTATTTTTTAAAAGAATTATATTTACATGGAATGTTTAAGAAAAGAATTTCCCAGATTCCGGAAGCAGAACCTCCTTCAGAACGGGAAGGAAATCATTAATTTTTACCTTAAAACCCAGCAAGTGTATTGGTTTATTACCCAGCAGGAAAAATAGTGAGAGAGTTTCTTTTCTACTTGATGAGGTGAGTGTTTATATTAAGAGATTGTTCTGAAACTCCAGTGCCACCAGAGAGTGAATAACAACACTCAGATCATACCTCAAACTCAAAACATTTTGGGATGAAGTCAGTAATATTTTGGGATGGGGGGATACATGAGGCACAGTGAAAGACAAGGACTTGCTCAAAGGCACCTCAGAGGACAGTAGCAAAGCTGAACATTGAACCTGGGGCTCCAGTCCCTCTCTTCTACTGCTCTGACCATGATTCCTTCCCCACTTCTAAAGCCTCAGTCACAAAGTATTTTTCTGTAGTGCTTAATTCCTCCAGCATGGACAGAACTTCAGGGAACCACTCTGTCACACTCTGAGGTTTTAGTTCACCTTGTCCCTGGATTTTGAGCTCAGTACAAAGAGATTTGAGGACACTGCCAGTAACTCATATATGATAGCATTTTGGAAAGTCCTATTTAGAAATTATGAGAAGAGAATAAAAAAGATCTACGGCCCTGCTGCAGCAGGACCACTGTGTGTTCACATCTATTCACGTCTCCCAAGTGATTCCATTTCTGGAAATACCAAAAGTGGATGTGCGGGGATCCAAGAAAGGTAATAAAATAGGGAATGTGATTTCCCAAATAATTTATGAATCACTGTTCTTAAAAAGCTGAACTGCCCCAACTCCAACACAAACCAAGAGCAAAACCCCATTCCTGCCCAACTTTAGGAGAGTTGTACCATGGCAAGTACCTTCTTTTGGCCAATAACGTCTTCAGTACTTGTGCTATCAGTGATGTTATGATACATGTAGCTTGACACCAATGCTGATATCCTGGCCACATAATGATCAGGGAAGTGCTGTCTAGCCCCTTCCACATT